>NW_017307238.1:469049-507697 GCF_000935625.1 Nanorana parkeri | reverse complement strand
GTTGTTGGTGGGGGGTTGTGTGGTGGGGGGGGGGGGGGGGGGGGGGGTGTTATGCTGTGGGGTTGATTTTCAGGTGCTGGGCTTGGCCCCTTAGTTTCAGTGAAGGGAACTCTTAAGGCATCAACATACCAAGACATTTTGGACACTTTCATGCTCCCAGCTTTGTGGCAACAGTTTGGGGATGGCCCCTTCCTGTTCCAACATTACTGTACACCAGTGCACAAAGCAAGGTCCATAAAGACATGGATGAGCGAGTTTGGGGTGGAGGAACTTGACTGGCCTGCACAGAGTCCTGACCTCAACCCAATAGAACACCTTTGGGATTAATTAGAGCGGAAACTGCGAGCCAGGCCTTGTCATCCAACATCAGTATACCTGACCACACAAATGCGCTTCTGAAAAAATGGTCAAACATTCCAATAGACACACTCCTAAACCTTGAGGACGCCTCCCCAAAAGAGTTGAAGCTGTTATAGTGGCAAAGGGTGGTCCAACTCAATATTGAACCCTACGGACTAAGACTGGGATGCCATTCGAGTTCATGTGCGTGTAAAGGCAGGCGTCCCAATAATTTTGGTAATATAGTGTAAATGGGAAGTGATTCAGTTGCCGGCATCTACTAACAAATGAATAAATTCATTGGCGATACAACTTTAAAAGAGTGACACCATTGTTATGGTATTGTAGGAGGATACAGAGACCTTAATTACAGTCTGGCAAGCTGAGTGGAGATTGAGAATTTCGGGGTTGATTCAAACCACATGCACCTACCCAAAACCAAAGTACCAGATTTAGGGAGATGTCCTTAAATTAGTTGTTTTAAATTATTTAAATTGCTCCTCATTTTAAAACCTTAGTCCAGAATTCTTTGACAGTAAAAGAACTCTCAAACCTCCAAATTGTGAAGCTACGAAATCCTTGCAAACTCGTCTACTGCAATGTTCGAGTTAAGCGTGATGTAACAACATGAAAATTGCTCTAGGCTACAAAGCCTTTTATAAATTGCAACTTCTCCAGAAATTGTGAACCAAAGAAAGCAAAACTGTGTGTGACAGCGAGAGGACCGAGCTTTTGTGCCTCAGTGCTCCACATATTTTGCCCTTTTTGGACCGTTGGAGATGGAAGTGACACCCATTCCATTCCGGGGGATGAATTTTCTGATAGGTTGTGAAATTCTGCCGTTTCTTGTTGCTCTGCGCATATAGGAGCACTCATGAGTAGCATATCGTAATTGATTTGTGGGATTCTTAATTTCACAGCATATTTTCTGTTGCAATTAGAAGAGAGAGAGAGACAGAGGAGAGGGAATAAAGGGCAGGCAACACGCAGCAAGAGCGGCAAAAGTGTAGACATTGGCCGAGGCATACATGAATGAGGCACCTGGGGTATTGGTACTATGTCAATAACATGTTTAGAGCTTTGCTATATTGATCATTCTTCAGCTGCAGAGGTTTTATTTTCTTTAAAGAGTGAAGCGCACTTACAGTGCATAAAGACTGAGCATACCCTCTCTTTGTACTGATCAGTTCACCATATTTAAAACGTGATCAGTATCCAAAGGGGATCTATTAAAAATATGTGCCCATATACAATGTATATAAAATACAGTTATCAAGATATGGAACAACAAGCAATTTGCATGGGTTGAAAAAAAGCCATATGTCCAGTGCGTTCAACCCCCCCCAAATATATACCTTGAATCCTGTAGTACTGCAGTTTTTCTAAAAAAATCCACTTAGCTCTAACAGGTCAACAAATCCTTCCTGTTACCCAACGAACATCATATACCCCCTTAGGGCTAGTTCACACCAGATGCAGAGCAGATGCAGTTACAGAGCGGATCAAAACTGCGTCCAATGTATTCCAATGGTTTTTGGGCTCTAGTTCACACCGCAGCATTCAGTTCCAGAGCATGTAAAAAAACTGCAGCAAGTCCTATTTTTCCTGTTGCATGCAAACGCATCAAAAACGCATGTAAATGCCCTGGAACACACTGAAAGACCATTTTAGGTGTTTTTTTATAAAAACTGCCCAGAACGCGGCACAAACGCGGCAAAACACACTGCACTGCGTGTGCAGAGACTCATGCAGATCTGGTCTGCATTTGGTGTGAACAAGCCCTTAACATTCTACAATGCCATTTATTATAAATACTAGCAGCCATTTGTATTCTGCGAACTTTGGGCTGCATCCAGCCCCCTCTGAAGCAATGTATGGAGTCCTCTAGGTCTTACCTCTGTGGAAGGCTATATCGAGTTTCTGCAAAGAACCATTTCCACATAGCTGAAGTTAAATCTCTTTTTTCTCCAATATGCTCATTTCTTTCAAGATGACCTCAAAGTCAACAACCTTGCACTGAGTTTGCAATGAGGACCATGTATGTATTTTTACAAGTTGATCATTTTAATTAGTAACAGAGTCCCATTAAAGCGGACCTTTACACTCAAAAATCAAATTCTACCAATGCGTCCCTCTATGTATGATGATTAATAATAACATAGACATGTCAGGTGTAAAATGCTATGATTTTGAAGTACTTACACTTGCTGCTTTGAAAGGGCAAAATGACTTCAGTTTGCCAACGCAATGCACACTGGGATTGCCTTGTCATCAGCAGAGCATTGCTGGGAAATCTCATCTGCAATCTCTTGAGATCTCTGGGAAACGCATTTTCCTCCCCTGAGATGATATGCATGGTCACATGTCCTAGTCACATGTGCCAGAAATCCAGGAAGTAAAAGGAGAGCTAGTAATTTGCCCTTAGTAAACATGGCCACTATCAGAAGACTGTGGAAGAGAAGAGAAATAATGTATGCAAAGAATACAAAGCCAGCAATTATCTAGAAGTATGTGTTTGTAGATTGTTATTACTAAACACTTCTAAAGGTGTGTTTGTTGTTATTTTAAAGACATGGGTAAAGGTCCGCTTTAAGTCTATGATCTACCAGGACACCCAGATCCTTCTACGTTGTTGATTCTCCCAGTTTTATGCACCTAGAATATATAATGTTTTCTTGAATAGTCTCTGGTATGTAGGCCTTTATCAATCCCTCATACTACTTTCCTACAATGGCTATTACACTGCCAATATAATATGTTTGCTTCACTCAAATCCATTTGCACCAAGCCAGTCATTAGGGTGCATTCATACTGAAATGTGTGTGTTGGACGTGACTTAACGCAAGTGCGTTTACTTGCTTTGGCTTAGTACGTTGACATGCGATGTGTTACGTTGCATTTTTAGGGGTTTTTTTTGCTTTATTTTTGTTTGATTTTTAAACTGAGTGTGAGGATTAGCTTCAAATGGTAGTGCATTCAGGACGCTTCCACTCTTAAACAATTTATTTTGAGGGCTTCCTGCCCACTTTTATTAAACATCCACATACGTTTTTCCCTCGCAGAGGTTTCTCCAACACAAAGTATAGTTTTCTTGCTAATGGCAAAATAAAACTTCCAATGTCTCTCCGACTTCAGGTTGTGTTTTTAGCCAAACCTTTCCCACACAGGCTGTATAAAAAACACTGGCCACTCAGGCTCATACTTGTCTCCTGGCTACACAGGCTGCTCACCACTCAGGTGATCCTCTCTCCCCTGTCTGCCACACACACAGTCTGGTTCTAGGGTAGGGCCCCTTTCTTAAGGTGCCCATACACTGTACGATTATCGTACGAGAATCGCGGGAAATCCCGCGATCGTACGAGAATCGCAAAGTGTATGGAAGGCGTGCAACCGCTTCTTCTGTACGGTCACATGTCTTCCGTCGAACAAGCAGGCTGGAAAACCCGCTGAGAATCTCACGATTCTCGGCAGGTTAGTGGCCTGCTTGTTCAACAACGGCCGAACAGGCTGGTGTGCGCACACGCACACTGCCCGTTCAGCATTGCAGTCATTGAAAGCCCGCCCCTCAGGGGGGCAAGCTTGCGATGATCGCAAGTACGATCTGCCTGTCCAAGATGGGCAGATCGTACGTTTTTTTAAAATTACTTTATAACCCTCGCAAGACAAAAGTCTTGCAAGGGTTGTAAAGTGTATGGCCACCTACAGGAGGCTGAGTGTTCTCGTAGAGGCCCTAACAAGCCAGCTGGCTTCAGCTGGGCTTGTTACCTCCAAGCCTCCAGCCCTCTCAGCACTTCCCCCTAGAGGAAAAACTTCAGTATTATATCTGAATCTAGGGCATACAACTCTGCTATCCTGGCTAGACTCAGACATTTTCCTCTGCCTGCTGCCACATAAGCTATATAAGGTATTGGTTCTGTTGCGTTGACACCTGTTAAACACGCATTGCATTGCGCTGAACTTTTTCCAGTGCAGGGCAGCTCACATTAATGCAATGCACTGGTGTGAACTGCTCTTATTCAAACCCGTTCATTTTCAGATGTACTTGCGGTGGCAACCATCTGGTGAATAGGGCCTAAAGTGTATCTAAACCCAAAAGCAAAAGCTTAAAGGAGAACTATGAGGTGAGTGCTTTTCACTCACCTCATAGTTCTAGCCGACCTGTGACAATGAGACTGTCACAGGTCGACTCAGTATCGGGAAGTGAGCGAACACATATCGGCGTTCACTCACCTCTCGATCCTGTCATAGCTCTCTGCTGTGACAGGGGAGGGGCTGGATTACCCCCTCCCCGCTCCAATCCGCTGACTGGCGGATCGGACAGGGAAGGGGGCGGGTACAGCTGGCTCTGCCTCTAGATAGGCAGAGCCAGCTGTCACTCACGCAGCTGGGCGGATCCAGACATATTTGTCGGGATACACTTCAGCTGCGGCGTCTCAGTATACCGCGAGCAGTAGCTCGCGGTAAACTGTGGCATCTGAGTATACCGCAAGCTGGAGCTCACGGTATTCTGAGCTTAGGGTGAAGGGAGGACGCTAGTTTGTGTCCTCCTGTTACCCTAAGGAGAACTATGGGGAAAAGCCTTAACCCCATAGTTCTCCTTTAATATATTGCAGCTTACCAAGTTTTCGTTTCTCATATTTTTTTGCCTTGGTTTTCACCTGGTGAGCCTGCCAGTAACACACTTTCTGACTGCATTGGCTCCACTCTATGCAGAAGCAACAGAGCCACCCTTGGACAGCTACATTATCACACTGTGGGGAGGGTGGTGTAAAATGGACTAGTAGATTTACATTGATTTGACTAACAAATGAAGCTGAACTGCAACTAACACTTTTTATACAACTACAGCAACATTTTTTTCTCTCCTTATGGTTTTACATAAATTAATCAATGCTTACCATTGTGAGCACCCCTGTCAGTGTTAATTGGTTTGTCTCAGTCCTCTATCTGCCACTGTTGCTGGACAGCTTGGTCTGGTAAAGGAAGTTGAAAAATAACAGATTCACTGCCTGGATTACCAGGTGAAAATAAAGGAAACCAATCCAAAAAAAGAGAGAAAAAGAATATATTAAACTTTTGGGTTTAGATATGCTTTATAGAGTCTCTGAAAATAAAAATGAATATGTCAATATCTCTGTGTGACCTCCCCCACATCATTGCCGTTGAGTAATATAATCTGGTCTAGGACTTTCCCTAGTCTGTGATTACACAATGGAGGAGCACCAGTACATTTATGGTCTCTCCTCCTCCCAGCAAGCTTCCAGTACAACACTGACAGCACTGTGCAATTCAGTAGAGCTTGAATGGTCTAGGGCCAATGGACTTTGGGCTTGTATCAATGGCATCAGTTTGACATTAGTTTGCAACGTTTCTCAGGTCATTTAGAATTCATTGGCAGGTGCATTTGACCCTATTTTGACCTGCTTCAAGTGGGCTTTGCATTTGCAAAATGCACACAAGTATAGTCGGTTAAAAGCAGGTCAAAATGGGGTCAAATGCACCTGCCAAGGATTTCTAAATGACTTGAGAAACCTCGCAAACTAATGTCCAACTGATGCCATTGACACAAGCCCAAAGTCGATTGGCCCTAGACCATCAAGGGAGCCATGGATGCCACCCACCCAGACTGGACTTTGTCATATGCATTTGTTCCTCTCTATTACATGGATGATGGTGTGATTAGTACTTTACAAAAACTAATCCAGATACCACATCTATGGACTGGTAAGCTGCAATATATTACATATACCTAACCCTTACAAAAGCCTATAACCCTAACCTTCTTTGTAATTCTAACACTAACCCTTCCTGTTACTTTCACACTAGCCCTGCCTTCAACCCTAACCCTCACACCTCACCCTAATACTAACTATTCCTGTAACCTAAACTTTAACCCTCAATGGAACCCTAAGCTTTCACCTACCCTGCCTACAACCCTAAGCCCTAACCTTGACACAATTTTTTTTAGCTTTACCAATAACCCTTTCTGAAGCCCTAACCCTCACTAACCTTTCCTATAGCCCTAACCTTTACTCCAGGGTTGGCAACCTCCAGCCCTCCAGCTGTGGTTAAACTACAAATCCCATGAGGCATTGCAAGATTCTTACAGCCATAGGCATGACTCCCAGAGACATATGCTTTAGGGGAGTTGTAGTTTCACCACAGCTGGAGGGCCGGAGCTTCCCCACCCCTACTTTACACAAACCCTGACACTAGTCCTCCCTATAACCCAAACACTCACACTAACTAACCCTCCCTGGAACCAAACCTCCCTGTACTCCTAACTTTCACATTAACACTATTCCTCAGTATGATCCTAACCTTCACACTAACCCTCCTTATAATCTTAAGCCTCACACCAACTCTTACTGTTACCCTCATGAACCCTCCTTCTACACTAAACCTCATATTAACCTTCCCTGTAATCCTCACACTAACCTCTGCTGTAACCCTAATACTAATTCTCAGACTAACCTTTCCTCTAACCCCAACCCAACCTAAGGCCCCATTCACACGGGACGTCCTGGAATTCCTGTGGCAAGAACCTACAGATTCCTGCGGCAGGGATCCAAGGTGCACCCGTGGAGATGTGGCCAATGGCGTATCCAGGGTATGCCACATATGGCACATGCCCTAGGTGCCACTTGAAGAGAGGCACCACTCTGTGGGTCCACAAAAGTTTGCCAACCCACAGAGACAGCTGACTTTTGTTCTCTCCCCACCCAGCTCTTAGGAACAAAAAATGCTCTGGCTGGAATCCCACCAAGCTCCTGGCAACCAGTGACCTCACTGGTTTTCAGGAGCTGGGCGGGACACCAGGGGCACGATTTGTTGTAGATACACCTCTGGATGCGGACGCTGTACTCGTTGAAGCTAATGACAGGGTGACAGTGGCAGCATCTCTCAGTGGTAATCTGCATTTAATTGAACCATGTGAGGTTTGGGATGGATGATTGTCTCTGGAAGAACGCCCCGAGTGAATGGGACCGAACATTAATCCTCCACAACGTAAAATCAACCCCTTATTTGTATACTAATTTCTCCTGTGAGGGGGACCTCTGGGCTCCAAGATACCGGCTACTGTTTTTCTGATTGCAACCCTTCTAGCAATAGGTACTCTGTTGACCCTCAGTAAGCAGCATGCAGACCTGTGTTCATTTTTGTTTTTGACTGAAGCGGAGACTGGAAGAGGGGGTATCTTGTACTGATTCTGGGTGTCAGGCAGATGCATTCACTTGGAAACAACAATTAGCCAAATGAGGAGCTTGTCACCAATGTAATCTAATAGAAGCTGATGGTGCTGGTGTGAGGAAACTTATTTCAAGAACAAAGAAAATGACGTGCAGTATTGGATTAAAGTTATCTGTATCCCAAGGCTACACAGCGCGCGGAACACATTACAGCCTGTCCTAGCGGCATAAGCAGCACAATAAATAACTGGCTTTTTTTTCTGGGTCTGCTCTAGTAGGGTTTGTACAGGTGACCAGTGTCTGTGATTGCACAAAAGAAAAAATACACAGCAACATATTTAAAGAGGCTGAAGAAAAAGTCCACCAACAACAAGTTTTTATTCCACAAGGCAAAGAATATCGAGTCAGCTGCGACTCCCTGTCTAGAGGGCACCCGCTGTAACGCGTTTGACCTGTTAAGGGCCTAATCATAGAGATCATATTTAAAGAGGCCCTGGGACCATGTGAACTTGCACATGCAGTCAGATGAAGGAACAACTTCAAACCAGCTCAATGGCTCTGGTGAGGTGGCTCCCTCACAGCAAGGCTTCTCTCGATGGGTACCCGACAGTAGGTCAAAAGTTAGAATTACAGAGAGGAGCTCCAGATGAAATATGGATGAGAATCCAAGATTATTTTTAATTGTAGGTCATATAAAAATGACAATCACATTTCAGGGGCAAAACCACTCCCTCTTCATCATGGGCTCAACACAGGATAAACTTGGATGGACTCGGAGAGCATAGTGACCACAGAGATCTATATTAGAACCAATATTAAACTCTTCCCATGGAGTACCAGTTGCTGAGCTGCAATGAGAATTGAGAGGACAGAAGCGGTGTTCAATACTGTGATGTTTTTTGATTATCTATAAGACAGTATTATTGAGTATAAGCAAAACGGATGGCAAATGTTAACAGTGTGTCTGCCTAGCAACACATTCTGGGTCCTAATAGTTTGTCTTCATCTGAAGAGCCACCGGCTGTCCTAATCATGGCTTGGTGTCCAAAGCTTAGATCTTAATCCAATCACCAAAACCTCATATAAACTTTAACATTTTGATGTAATTTCCACATTTCTTTCCAATTAATTAAAATCTGCAGCTTTCATTAAATGAATATCTGGTGATTCTACCATGAAGATCATTGTTCAGACACTTCCTTTTTTTAGGATGACAACTGCCTCCCAATTGGTGAGGACTACAAGTGTCTGTGCCAACACACATTGTGCAGGCATGGTCTAACATTGATACTATTAGAAAGATGGTCCAAAGCAATGATGCGCATCTGGCACTGTGGGACAGCTTTTGTTGGTGTGCTAAAAGACGCACGGAAACCTCCTTTTTGTGTTGCACCGAATAGTTCAGTGTAAAGTGCTTGAAAAGAAAGATGCGTCCATTGCACCAATTATAAGAAAATCCCAAGTGTGACTATTTGCATAAGAATAAGAAAAAAGAAAACTTGCCGCACTCCTTACCGGGACTCCCCCAAAAAAGACGGGTGCTCGAAATGACTGCGGATGGCGCCGCCACACATAGACAAAAAGAAAGATGTCACCAGCACTCCAACAATGATAATAACCGCAATTAGATGCTCATTTATTGACAGATGCTGTCTCTCATTAGCAAACGCTTTTGGGGCGACACAGGGTCCCCTTCGTCAGGCTCAGAGATGACAGTGCAGAGATAACATATAGTCATTTATATAGACATACCAACCAGTGAGTGAAAGACATGACACACTCATACCCATAGACGTCATAATGACATCAGGGCCCCACCCTTTACCAATTAGAAGTGTGTGCTAAACAGCATTGAAAGTGCCCCACATGATCTGTGATCCAACAGCAAAATACAATACATCATGCTATGCTTTACACATCTCACGAAAACGCTTGCTAATGAGAGACAGCATCTGTCAATAAATGAGCATCTAATTGCTGTTATTATCGTTGTTGGAGTGCTGGTGATTTCTTCCCTTTTGTTTTTGTATAAGAAGTCTCAGTGTGCATCAAATAAATGGTTCAGAAAATCATTTTGGCAATATTTGGCACAATGGAAGTATGCAGTAGTGCTCCAAGAGGTGCATATGTGCTATATGCGCTGTGACATAATAGTTTATTTGGCATGGGATGCGCCAAAATAAGATGTCAAGTACAGCATACTGCATTCCTTAACAACCACCAATCTTAGCTTATCTGGCGGTTGAGTGCATGTAGACAGGAAGTGGCTCTAAAATGCTGGGGAAAATAATCAGCACCAAGATAAAAGGTAAAAACTGAAATTTATGATAGATTTAGATCTATTTTAAGGGTAGGTCCATGAAAAATTAATATTTCAGACAATGGTAGGTACTGGTGAGGTGTAGAAAGAAAAGCTGTGGATTTACTATTTATTCATTTTTAATGAACTAATGTGTGAGAGGATATTGTAAGTTTTCCAATTTTTTTTATTATTATTATTATACAGGATTTATATGGCGCCAACAGTTTGCACAGCGCTTTACAGTATAAGGAAGACATTACAATCACAATACAATTCAAGACAAGATGGTAAGGAGGGCCCTGCCCCTGTGGGCTTACAATCTAAAAGGAGGGGCAAGTGATACATGAGGATGTAGCTGTGTGGGGATTAATTGTTTTGTGTACAGAAATAGAGGATCAATCTTCTAACGGTGACACTTGTCCCAGCGCCAGTGACAACAAGAGGGAATTTATGTAATCTTGGAGAAAGTTCCTCTCACTTCCTGTTGTAGTTACAGAACAGGAAGTGAAGAGAAATCTCCCCAATGAGAATCAGAATGCAAAAAAAAAAGCCTAACAGGGTTTTTTTTTTTAACCATTCCATACCCTGTCCACGAATTTTTTTATATATGCTTCAAAAACCTATATACAGTAAAGCTGCAAGTATATGACCATGTATTGGGAGATTATACTGGCCCACAAGGCTGACGGTTAGATCTGCTTTAAAGAGTCAAGTTCAGAATTAAAGTGTGCTGGATAGTTTGCCTCCCGTTTCATCTCCCCAGCAATATGACGATAGGCTTCGGGGGCCATGAAGTGCCAGGAAAAGAGGCTGCGAGTAGCCATAACTCGAAGGGACACAATGAGAGTAAGAAGATGAGGAAGGGGGAGGGGGTGGCGTTGTCTAGGCTGTCACCCTGGTTCACCACAGCCGCATGCTCATGGGGGCGTACGGAGATAAGTAGATTCCTTTGTACCGTAGACGGCGTCAATTAAAAATGCAAAGCAGATTGACTCATGTGTGAAGGGGTCCTGGGGGGATCAGGACACTCTGTCACGCTTAATACATCTGCCAGCCTCATGTCAGGGTATTTAGAGGGAGGGCGAGCAATTGTGATCCGCTGGGCCTAGGAGGGCTGAAGATCTGGCAGTCATTTTTATTCAGTATTCTGTGCCCTGAAGGGAAACAATGTCGAGCTTGCAGAGATGCCACAGAAACTTCCCTGTGCAGCAAACTTCTTTCTGGGCCAGAGACTTCAAGTTTACTTTGAGTGAAACCAAGCTTGGAAGAAGGAAACACTGATTCATACATAAATGCAAGATAAAATATTAGGGTAAAACAGCACTGGGATGTAGGATGTGTACTACCGGAGGTGCCATGGTGGTCAACAGGCCTCACACTGTATGGGTAAACATACTAATATGACTATGCATGGTTCCTTTCCTCAAGATGTAAATGTTTATATATACAGATATGTATGTGGACTGATGGACGGAAGGTAGAGGTACATAGGTCTACTTATATGAGAAAGGGAGCCCAGGGTGAGTATGGGGTTGGATCTTCATTAGTAATCGGAATAGGAGACAGGAGGCAGGGCAGTGGCACAGAATCTGCATGTTGTCATGCTCTCTGTGCTATGTAAGCTATACAAAATTGCTGGGGGTGGTTATATCACAAACATTCATTTATACAGTGTAGGGGGAATTAATATAAAAAATTGCAGAGCCATTCGTCCTGCATGTACAATTGTTGCAGTGCAAATGAAGGCAAAAGCGTATGTTATTAATATACACTATATTCCCTATATTCACTATATTTCCAAAAGTATTGAGACACCACTCCAAATCATTGGATTCAGGTTTTCCAAGAAATTCCTTGCTACTAAATATTCCACGGTCAACTGTTAGTGGTATTATAACAAAGTGGAAGCAACTGGGAACAACAGCAACTCAGCCACAAAGTGGTAGGCCACGTAAAATGACAGAGTGGGGTCAGCGCATGCTGAAGCACACAGTGCGCAGAAGTTGCCAACTGTCTGCAGAGTTAATAGCTACAGACCTCCAAACTTCGTGTGGCCTTCAGATTGGCACAACAACAGTGTGTAGAGAGCTTCATGGAATGGGTTTCCATGGCCGAGCAGCTGCATCCAAGCCTTACATCACCAAGTGCAATGCAAAGCGTCAGATGCAGTGGTGTAAAGCACGCCATCGCTGGACTCTGTAATCAAAATAGCAGACAGGAGGCAGGGCAGTGGCACAGAATCTGCAGAATTCTGAAAAGTGTTATCATGCTCTCTCTGCTATGTAAGCGATACAAAATAGCTGGGGGTGGTTAGATCACACACATTCATTTATACCATATAGGGGGAATTAATACAAAATTTGGAGAGCCATTCGTCCTGCGAAACTGCATGTACAATTGTCCAGTGCAAATGGAGGCAAAAGCGAGTGTTATTAATATAATTTCTTTCCAGGTCGAATGTAATTAATTCCTAAGATTAGAGTGAATCAGGAAAATAGCACATTTTGGCCACTAGAAGGAGCTGAGCATCATAGGGGATAAAGCCTTATTTGCTATGCTCCTCAGCCCCATCTGGTGGCCATAATGCGGTATTATCCTGATATTACATTTGACCTGAAAAGAAAAAATACTAATAACATTCTTTTTGCCTCCATTTGTACAGAAGGAATATACATGTTGTTTCACAGAAGAAATGGCTATGCAAAGTTTTTATAAATACACCCCTATGTGTTTCGGCCAGGGCCAGATTTCCATCAGTAAGGCATGTAGGCACACACACTTTGGCCAAACCTACATTACTCTGTTAAGGTAGGTTTGATCAGATCAGAATAGATCAGAATAGGTAGACAGAACACTTTTTTGACCTTGCTTGGAATATTGAGACAACTTCTAGATCAGAATAGATAGACAGAACACTTTTTTTGACCTTGCTTGGAATATTGAGACAACGGCTAAATAATCTTCTATTGTATGAGATTACTGAATTTCTACTGATAACTGGTAAAACAATGTGTGCCATCAACTATACAAGGAAAAGCTGCCTCTTTGACTTTGTTGCCTATAGGCACAGGCCCGTTCTGAGCAATGGGGCATCCGGTCCTGGTCCAGCTGTGTGAAGTTGTTTAGTTGTGGCTCATTTTTATTTGTGGCCTGACATCATCTGCTTCTCTAAACCCTGACTGTACACTGGCTTTCTTGCCGGGTGGCCATTTTTCATCTTTGGTTAGAATTAAAGAGGGAGACACAGAGAGGTGTGAGCTCACGGTTGAGCTCACAATCTACCAATACAGCTAAAGCAACATTGCAGTAGTGCAGGTAGATGCCCAGGAGGTAATTATTGGTCAGCTCCAGTCAAACAACGAAATACCTTGGAGAAATGCATCAATAGGAACCCTTTTAGCTGCTAAATGATTTGTTATGATCCACCTTTGCTGAGAGATACTAGTATGAAGCTTAAGAATGACCACACATTTTAGAGCCTGCATTTCTGCAGACCTTGTGCCACTGCCCCGCCCCCTACTTATTCTATGTGCTATATGTGGATGTTCATCACACCAATGATGTCAGTCCTGAGCTCTCTTTTTTTTGTGCTTCGTGTAAGCCTAACTAAGAACTATCCCTTTCAATCAATCAACTTACAGAGAAAGGACTGAAAGACAGATTTTGTTATCTTTCAGCTACTGGTTTAAATGCTTCTGAAGGCACACAATGAAAAAGGGTGTTTTTATATTATATTTTTGCCAGGCACAGAAAGTCATTACAGGGATCATGTTCCTAATACATTGACTGACCAAGGTTTGCAAAACATTGTGTTATAAGTATTAGACCAATCAAAATTAGTATTTCAGTTGTTGGATTGACCATTACAAGCCTCTTATTGTATATCTCACAATCTAGCAGCAAGATATTCCAGTTTGAGTTCCTGGCTCTTCCCTCTGCAACCTGCTGCCTCAATTGTTCTGCTTTATTCTTACTCCTAAGGGTATATTTACAGTATAAAGAATTGACAGGACATTTTGCATAGTGAATCCTTTAGTGCTATTGGTCCAAGTGACATTCAGCAGCATTGGCCTGGCATGACACCGTCACAATCACCCCATTCATGATATGATGTGCTCCAGGCAAATGTAGAAGGCTATGAAAAGTGTCCCAATGTCAAAAATACAGTAAATTGTCAAACAGTTTTGCTGGGGCTGGTATTCCCACAGCAAGAGGATAGCAAGTGTGACGCACCGCTGCCATGTTGATACTGGCATGCATGGCCTTCAGCCCCAAAAAACAGGGGTTCCCTTCCCAAAGTAATCATTACCTGGTGCTAAAAGGCACAAGGCTTTTTGGGAACCCTGGTTCCCAGGAGGGGGCGATCATATGCTGCCTGCTTCTTGAGGAAGGCAAGGTGTTCATCCCCTCCCCAGTGGAGTTGTTTTAGGATGGCTGTTAATATCAGGTACAGGCGATTTGAGAGGGAACCCTTAATACTGAACGGGGACCACCTCTAATTCTCAAGGGTATGTGGGTTGGTATCAACAAGGGGTTGCACACTCCCTGCCTTTTGCTGTGAAGATACAAGCCTATGTGCTTGGTGTACCAGGCCGGTTAGCTATGTGAACATGAAGGAGAATGGGGCTGTTTTCCTTTTTTTATTTCTTTGACAGTTCACCCTAAAAGTGCTAGTTCTAAACTTGGTTATATGCTGACCCGTAGACAACTTTAACGTTACTTCCAAAACTACCACAGAGAGGATATCTATTACACTGCCATAAAACATACACCGATCAGCCATAACATTATGACCACCCACCTAATATCGAGTAGGTCCCCCTTTTGCCACTAAAACAGCCATGGCCCATCAAGACATGGACTCCACTTAGGGCTGCCACCTTTTCTTCAAGTGAAACCCGAACACTCTACAATTTGTTTTTCTGAGCATACAGAGGGAGCGAGGAGAGAGCCAGGGGAGGGAGTAAGCAGACCATCTATAGAGGACTCTCAGGTGGTCTATGCGGACTCTCAATTGGGCTATGCACACACTCAAGTAGCCTATGAACACACTCAGATAGGATAGTGCTCTCAGGTCGGCTGCGCAGGCTCTCAGGTGGGCTATGCGGACTCTCAGTTGGGCTATGCAGACTCTCAGATGACTGTGTCAGGTCTCAGGTGGGCTATGTGGGCTTTTGTGTGGGCTATGCGGGCTCTTAGGTGGCTGTGTGGGATCTCAGTTGGGCTATACAGGCTTTCAGGAGTGCTGTGTGGTGTTTTACCAGGGGTCCAGAGGCAGGCAGTGTGGTGTCAGAAAGACAGAGGAGATGTGCAGGCCGGCCTGCACCTGTTTGCAGGTGCACGCGGTTTACAGGAAATGCAGCTTCAGGCAGATGCGGCTGCCTGAGGTCCTGCCCTTACTGGGGACCTCAGCAGCTGCATCTAGCAAAAAATTTAAAGTGGCGTTATCGGCACTTAGTGTCTTCTGTCCGGGGTGTCAGCTGGCTGGAAATTCAGACACAAGACACAAAAACCAGACTGTCCGGGTGAATCCCAGGCAGCTGGCAACCCTAAGGTCTCGTTCACACCTAGGCGTATTGCATATGCGCGTCTGTTGCGCGACCGTCACACGTTTCCGAAGGCTACTTGGCTGTAGCCCAATGGAAACGCGCAACAAAACGGCCCAAAGTAGTACCTGTACCTTTTCAGGCATGGGCCATTTTGTAGCGCGTTAGGGACGGGCGGAAATACACCAAGGTGGGAACGAGACCATTGAATACAATGGGATTTATATTTTTGAGCGTTTTGTAGAGCGTTCGTCGAGCGTAGAACGTGCTACAAAACGTTCAGGTGTGAACGAGGGCTAACTCCACTAGACCTCTGAAGGTATGCTGTGGTATCTGGCACCAAGTTGTCAGTAGCAGATCCTTTCATTCTTGCAAGTTGCGAGGTGGTGCCTCCATGGATTGGAATTGTTTTTTCAGCACATCCCACAGATGCTCGATTGGATTGAGATCTAGAAAATTTGGAGGCCAAATCAACACCTTAAACTCATTGTGTTCCCCAAGTCATTCTTGAGCCATTTTTGTAGTGTGGCAGGGCGTATTATCCTGCAGAGAGAGGCCACTTCCATCAGGGAATACTATTTCTATGAAGGAGTGTACTTGGTCAGAAATAATGTTTAAGTAGGTGGTACGCTTGGTATTTTTTTCTGCTTCTAACACATCAACTTCAGGGACAAAATGTTCACTTGCTGCCTAGTATTTCCCACCCACTTCCAGGTTTCATTGTGACAAGGTAATCAATGTTATTCACTTCACCGGTCAGTGGTCATATGTTGTGGCTGATCGGTGTATATTTCAGCCCATAGAAGAGCTACATTTACACCCATCGCAAACTTGCTTAGCATGTGACAAACTTTTGTTTTCCATTGCAAATTAGAGTCTAAAATCATATTGCTTTCCCCCGGGGAAAAGCCCTATACTTACTTTGTTCAGGTTTCTTCCCAACCTCTATTCCTATAGCTGCAAGTCAGCCTTACATTTTTGCCAGCTGAATGTGTAAAAATGCCTTTCATTGGAACAGACGTGCGCCGTGTCTAAACTGAGCCATCAGCTCATTCTAAAAATAGCAGTACCCATGACATATTGAAATACTATCATCATGTCATGATTGTGTACAAATTCCATGCCATATTGTTAGCATAAAGGCTTAAAGTCGAAACCCGAATTAAAAAATGTCATATATTGCATCTTACCACTCCTAAGATGAAGTGTCCGCGTTAGAATTCTTTTTTCCTGGCCTTTTTTTTCTTATTTTCCTATTGATCCTGCCAGTAATGCACTTCTTGTCCTAAGGTGACAACACCCACTCCTTGGGGTCAATTCACAAAGCTTTTTTTCCAGATACCGCTCGTTATTTTAACGATTTTGCACGATATTGAAGCTAGTTCAATTCACCAAACGATTTAACGCTTTGAAAAATCATCAAATAACGTCTCACTACACGGAACCGATATTTTAAGGTGTGGATCGTTATTAAACGTTTCGATCGTTGTTTTAACAAGTCAAATCGTTAAATATGTACAGAAGTGCAATTCACAAAGATTTTTTTGCCAGATATCGATCGTTAAGCAATCGTTACATAAGCACCACCCTCAGGGTGTCGTTATGACATTTCCCTGGCGGTATTTCTTTGTTAGAGGAAGCTTTTGGCGACAAAAATTCAGTTCTTCAGTTTTGCAGTGAAAGTGTTTGGTAGTTTGGGGCAAGATGGAACCATTTGGGTGTGCTCTATTTGAACTTAAAACTATCCAGAGCCGAAGAAGAACACATCAGTATGTTGTTCTGATTTATAAACGTGTATTCCGTTCTCGCACTATTTTGGATTACTTTTCTGAAACCCAGGTGATAGCTAAATTCCGTTTAACATCTCCCATGATTCATTTCTCTGTAAGAAGCACTGTTCTCCTCCCCTTCTGCTCCCAGAATGCATCTCTCAAGCGTTATTTTACGATCATACACGTTATTATTACGTTTAAAACATTAGCATAACGATTGGATAACGAGTCAGTAGAAAACCATAACGACCATCTTGAATAACGATTATAGCTTTCGTGAATACCATGTTTGCTAACGTTAAATAAGGGGCGGTAATTTAACAACTGAAGGAAACCAATAACGTTTCTCTTTGTGAATTGACCCCCTTGTATTATATCCATCGGAGAGCAGCATTGTCTATGATAGACTTCATACCATGTGGGGAGGTTTTCTATAGTCCACAGAGAGAACTGCAAACAATTTAAGGGTTTTTCACTATTGAGCCAAAGGATACAGCCGTAGCTTCGGCTGATCCTTCGGCTCTCTTCGGCCGCTACATGTTGGCTACTCTACTCCCCCAGTTGTATGTGGACTCGGGCGTAACTAGAAATCACAGGGCCCCATAGCAAGATTTTGTATGGGGCCCTGTGATTTCTGGTTACGCCCACCTGATATCCCAAACAACCCACCCGAAAGTGACCCTGCAGAGCCCACCATAGACTCTCTATGGTGGGCTCTGCAGGGTCTCAGGTGGGCTGGTCAAACCCTCTTATCTGTCAGCCCTTATCGCTCTCTGCCCTCCTCCATCGCTGGGCCCCACCTCCTTCATCACCGTGCCCCGCCTCCTCCTTCGCTGCTGACCCAGAGCCCAGCCTCCTCCTCCACAGCTGCTGGCTGTCACTGACTCAGCAGCAGCTGTGAGGAGGAACGTGCCACTGCACAGATCACTGACAGCCACCAGTGACAGCCAGCAGCTTGAGATGCCGTAGCGACCCAGGCGGCCTGCACAGCATCAGGAGGTTGTCCTGGCCGGGCCCCCCTGTGCCCCATAGAGGCTGTCTGGGTCGCAATGGTGATTGTTCCGCCACTGTCTGAACTATTTTAATTAGTGTGGTGCTTCAATTCCTACATCTACTGTGTTTACTGTCAAGCTAAGGATACTGTGGAGATCCCCTGGATTGCCGAAGCTGCCTACCATTAGTCAGATCACCCATATTCAAATCACTTAACTACTGTTGGATGAAAGACACCAACAGAATAACCACACAGGTCCAGAGCCTTCTTTCCACACTTCCAAATATTAATAGTTGCTAAGTCACTAACTTGGAACAAGAATAAACATATCAAGTTCTGGACTCCTGTAATGCTTTCTATGTGACTCACCAAGAAGATAAGGACAGCCCTGGAACATAGACTTTTTAAAATAAGTTGGCAATGGGAGCTTTCATATTTCTGTCATGACTGGTTCCTCCTAAATTGATGTCCTTTCATGTTCTGTATAAAAGGCTTCAACTATTCAGCCCGGAGGTGTGAATTTCTGCAGCACGCTGGATATAATTTGATGTTTTTCATTATTTAAAAGCCTATATGACAATGAATCAGACACATAATGCCCAAAGAAAGGTATAAAGAAGGCGTTCCCTTGTTTTTTTAATTAGATATAATCATCTAGATGGTTAATAGGCCGAGAGGATTGGGTAATAATGTTTTAACTGGTCAATGCAAACAGCATGGCACAATTCACCCCATAGGGGGCAGCAATATTCTAAATATTGATCTCGCCTGATTAGTGCTGCTGCCAAGTACTCATCCAGTCTGTATTACTGTATGTTGTATTGGCTTAAAGTTTAATTCCACCTTAGCAGCCAAATTTGAGAAACCTCCACCATATGCTTGTTATAGTATGTGTTTCTGTTCACACAGCATATCTAAAGATAATTTAAAAAATATGATTTTGTTCTTATAGTAAAATCCTTTTCTCGGAATCCTTTGAGGGACACAACTCTGAAGAATTCTGACACATAGGGGTTATACAATAGATAAATATTTCTAACCGTTATAGTTGTTTTGAACAGGAATATACACAGAACTATATAGGCAGCTTATATTGTACAAAGTAATTTGCAATGTGCTTATTTAGGGACACATCAGAGACAGATTGGACTAAAGGTGCATACAATGCAGAACCCACACCTTGATATCTTTAACTTTGTATTAGGACAGTGTACATATACAGTCTAGTTAAAGGAGAACTATGGGGTCAGTGCTTTTCCCCATAGTTCTCCTAAGGGTCATGGAAGGACATGAACTAGCGTTCTCCCGTGACCCAAAGCTCAGTATACTGAGACTGCTGCAGCCGGGATTGATCCCGACATTACTGTTGAGATCCACGCATCTGCGTGAGTGACAGCTGGCTCTGCCGATCTAGAGGCAGAGCCAGCTGTGCCCGCCTCCCCCCCCTGTCCGTTCCGCCAGTCAGCGCTGGGGGATCGGAGCGGGGAGGGGGGGAATCCCTGCAGGGAGCCGTGAGTGACAGTCACGGCTCTCTGCAGGGACATGATTGAGAAGTGAGCGAGCGACATTATGTGTTCGCTCACTTCCCGATCTCTTGAGCCGACGTGTAACAGTTTCATTGTCACATGTCGGCTCGAACTATGAGGTTGAGTGAAAATCACTCACCTCATAGTTCTCCTTTAACAATTAATAATAAAGATCTGCCAGCACAGTACAGACAGGGCTAATTATGGAAAAGCTTAACTCCCCAGCCCCGTCCTTAACATTACATTAAAGAGGAGATCCATGTAGGATTTTTTAGGGTTTCTAGAAAAGAGCATGTAAAAAGGGAAGCAGCAATTGTTAAATATATTAACATAGCTTATGTTATATGAATGGGAACATGCAACAAATATAAAATCGGTTTTATCCCAATTTGGCTACAAAGGTGGAAATACACATTGAAGTGAATCTGTGCTTTACATATACATCAAAAAGCAACAGGTTCACTTAAAGGAGAATTATTGGGTGAGTGAAAAACACTCATCCCCATAATTCAAGCCAACCTGTTTCAATGAAGCTGTCACAAGTCGGCTCTATTGATTGAGAAGTCAGCGAACACATGCTGCCGATCACTAACTTACCAATCATCTCTCTGAAGAGAGCGGTGACTGTCAGTCACCACTCCCCGCAGGGATTCCCCCCTCCCCTCTCTGATCCTCCAGCACTGACTGGAGGAAGGGACAGTGGAGGGGGCGAGCACAGCTGTCTCTGCCTCTAGATAGGCAGAGCCCGCTGTCAATCAGCCAATGGGGCAGATCTCGACAGTATTGTGGGGATCCATCCCGCTGCGGCACCCTCATTATTTCGCAGGCAATAGCCCATTATATACTGAGTTTTGGGTCACGAGAGGAGGTAAGTATATGTCCTCCCATGACCCCAAAGAGGACTATGGAGAAAAAAAGGTTACCCTTTGTTCTCTTTGAATTGCTATCCTGCTTAGCTGCACATATTTAATTACCTTTACCTCTACGGCAGCTCTTTTTGACCAAAAATGAAGAGAGTATGCTTGGAAAAGCTAGTTGGAGTTTAAACAAGTTGTTGAGATCTCTATTTTCTGCTGTCATATGACTGTGTTTTGTGCATTCCTAAGCATTTTCAGCGCTGAAATAGGTTTATGAATACCCTTTCCATCTCCTGGCGGTGGAGACTGTAGGAAATGCTCAGTGGCTCAATCGGCTTCCATATGTGTGTGTCTATAATGGCTAGACAGCAAGTCCCAGGGCAGGAGCCGCTGTGAATTAAAGGGGGCTTGGCTATGGGTGGGTCATCCTGACATCACAGGCTCACCCGGTAACTCCATATTAACATACAATCACTGTTTAGTAAAACCATACTGATGTGTATGAGTAGACTAGTATTGCTGACTGTCTTCTGAAAGTGCCAATTGCCCAACTGTCTCTGGCTTCAGTACTTTGCAAAGTCTCTAACCTGAAACAAAGATATAGCTAGTGAAGTCAGAATTTCCAATCTGCAGACTTACTGTTTTGTTGGTCGGTCAATATTAATCTGTCCTGGACAGCCCTAGTGTTAATTATTGACCTTTTCAGGCCGATCCTTTTGTGTGTTCAAGTTCACACTGATTTCCGGTTAACCAAACTTCTCTGCTCTCTATGAAGCTGGAAGCAATCAGCACTTCCAGGTTCAGAACTTCAGAATCCCATGCAAAGAAGGAAAGATACCATCCTGCCAGTCATTGTTGCAGATACTTGTGGCAGGCAGGAAAAAAAGGTACCCCCAAAGTCAGCAATAGCAGAGGAGCCCAGGAACATGACCATGAGCATCTAGGATGGTGGTTCTTCAAGGGGTAGGTATTTATTGGATGATAAATCGACATAAAAAACACTGTCTCAACATGTTTTGTGGCTCTAGCTGGCTACTTCCTCAGGAGGGTGTGAAGAGACCCTAACAGATAACAATTATATAAACAACAAAAATATATAAATAGAAAAAATATATAAATGACAAAAATATACAGAGTATGTTGAAATATGTTGGAAACCTATTTTGAATGATATCTGAAATAATATCTGACAACCGCTCAGTGTCTGCAACTCCCTCTGCCTTATAAAGCCATCCACAACTCTGCCCCCAGATTTATCTCAAACCTTGTCTCAAAGTATCACTCTAACCGTCCCCTCTGCTCCCCCCAAGACCTCCTGCTTTCCAGCTCCCTTGTCAACTCCTCCCATACTCACCTCCAGGACTTCTCTAGTGTCTCTCCCATCCACTGCAACTCTTTACCGCAACCTGTCTGTCTGTCTCCCACCTTGACTGCCTTTAGGTGATACCTAAAGACTCATCTCATCAGGGAAGCCTATCCCACCTCAACCTAACCACTGAACCATCACGTTCTCAAACAATTCATCCCCACACAGCTACCTCCTCATGTATCACTAGCCCCTCCCTTTTAGATTGTAAGACCTCAGGGGCAGGGCCCTCCTTACCATCTTGTCTTGAATTGTATTGTGATTGTAATGTCTTCCTTATATTGTAAAGCGCTGTGCAAACTGTTGGCGCTATATAAATCCTGTATAATAATAATAATCTGTTTTAACCATATTATAAGATTATATAGACACCTTATTTGATGATACAACACACACATCCTGTATGGTAGCAGTATAAAGTGTATAACATGGTTGCAGATACATATGCCCTCAAATGGCTTGCCTTATTCAGGAGCACAGGGACCAATTTCCCATTGATATTTGCTTACATGATCTTCCCATGCTGGCTTTCCTGCACAGGCATTTTGGCATATAGATAACTCAGATGTCAGAGAAATAGAAAAAATAGGACATGAGATTAAAAGTGAATTCCAGGTTAAAAAATTAAGTAATTTGTTTCAAAAAAATATACAGCTGTTTCGGGTATTTTGGCCATCTCCATTGCACTTTGTGGAATTCATGGCTTTTATGGAATAGGCCTGGGGATCCAACAGAAATGTAAAACCCAGAAGGTTATAGTGAGAAGGGATAAAAGAAACCAAAAAGCCCTCCATTGAACTTGTGCGTAGCACATTAGTACCTTTGTAAGGTAGCCATACATGGCTCAATTCAGCAGATAGATGGGGGCGGCACTGTCAGCACCACCCAGCTCAACAGACGCAGAACCACCCAGCTCAACAGACGCAGAACCACCCAGCTCAACAGACTCAGCACCACCCAGCTCAACGGACTCAGCACCACCCAGCTCAACGGACTTAGCACCATCCAGCTCAACAGACTCAGCACCATCCACCTCAACAGACTCAGCACCACCCAGCTCAACCGACTCAGCACCATCGACCTCAACAGACTCAGCACCACCCAGCTCAACAGACTCAGCACCCCCCAGCTCAACAGACTTTGACTGAAAAATTGAAAGAGCTGGATGGAAAACTGTCAGACCAACAGTGACTGCAGCTGATTGGCTGCATGAGGCCTGGGGCCCTTTGCTTTGTGATTGGCCAGGAGGAGACGGGGACAGAGATGAGACCATGAGACCCTCAGTGCTACAGCCGGAGCAGGCACAGATGTTCAGTGGGAGCTTGACTTCCATCCGCAGGTATACTTAAGATCTGCAGGGAGAGGGAGGAAGATCTTATTATGGCATGTGAGTATTCAGCAAAGGGAATATACAGATTACTGAACTGCAGTAAGTGTTTTGTGCCCAGCGTTGGGCTTTAACAAAGGATCCCTGAAGCACGGTGGATTAGCTAAAGATTTAGCATGGCAGTGGCTGTTTGACTTGTGGCTCTGTTTATTTGATTGAAACTTCAGACTGAGCTTGAACTATTACAGTTTCTTTTAAAGATAAATAATAATATATTTTGGTTAATGTTATCTTGAATTTTTTTTTATGTTTACAAGTTTAGAAAACAATGTATATTTTTTAAATTGTATTTTTCAAATATGTATTTTACAACTAAAATTATATTGCAGGATATATATAAGGCAAACTGGGCCAAAGGTGGTGTGCATGCCTACATGTCTATATATGTTTATGCTGGTGAAAGAGACTGTGACTATTATATCTGTATCTGATCCCTGGACTGCATAGCCATGAAGAACTGCAGAATTAAGGGCTCTGGACATCAAGGCGTGCAATGATCAGCCTTGTCAAAGAGGTGTGATAGGTATTTTTGTCCTGTGTCACAGCCTAGTAGAAGACACGTGTACAGGCTTTTCATAGCTGACTTCAGTGCTGGGCTGATTTCCCCCCCACCAATGATGATGGAATCTGGGATTGAGATGTTTGCACAAAACAGGAGGGTCTGTCACAAAAGATCTGGTGTCACCGGCCTGAGATGGAGCTGCAGGCGTAAGCTGAACATGAATTAAACATTTACACGTTGTACAGGGGAGAGCGGAGAAGGTGGGGTGACAGACAGGAGGTCCAGCATTGCCCAGGGGAGTCAGTTTTGTAGAACGATGTTAAAGGGGAATTCTAGTTTATACCATATTATTTTCAAAGTACCAAAAGTGGCATAAAATGCCTCTTTGTAATGTATTTGGTAAGTAACTGATGTTTTTACACGATATACAATGAGTATATCTACTGTGTGGGTACAGTCTTGTTTTGTTATTGTTGCCTGCAGCAAAATGTTTCTACATGGAGCCATTTAGAGCAAAGCAACAGGTTTGCTTTTTCCCTCTCCCTGCTATTTATTTACCTTTTATTTGTTCCCCTGCTGCTACGTCTAGGTAGGAGCACATGACCCACCCCATGTGACTGCACTGGGCCAATCAGCACCATTAGACAGGTAGCCCATAGCCCTGTGTAGGTCAAGACTCATAGCTTATTCAAGACTTTCCTTCACTCGCAGTGGCTAAATGGAGTGGCGGGGGGAATGAAAGGAAGGTAAGGATAGGCTACTGGGTAGTTAAAGTGAACCTGTTGCTTTGCCTACGCTTTGAGGAGCAGTTCTAGGCATTACATTCTGAGCTAAAGTAATAAAGTACACGAAAGAAGCTTGCTCTCTGTAACTTTCTTTCCCACTACTCCCAGCATCACCAATCACATCCAAACTTTCGAGGCAGGTTTAAATGTGATGATTAGCTGTGAAAAACTTCTACATGCCAGCTTTCTGAATTTGAGCCTGCGGCGGTTGTTATAGCATCTCACGCAGGCTCATTCCTGGATCACCAGATTATTGGTACATAGGAAATGGGTGGACTGGTACAGTACAGCAATGCATGGATTAAAAAAAAAAAGAAGCTCATTAACTGGAGGAGGGAAAAAAAGGTATAAAGTATCTTATTTAAAACAAATTGTAATTATGACAGTACACGGTGCTTTAGCAAACTATGGAGTATATTAATCTATTTGAGCAATTTGCTCAGGAAATAATTAATAAATATTCACTCTAAAGGGATACAACATTCACCTTATTTACAATAGGATGAATGTGCACCAGGGAATGCAGCTGTCGATAAACAGCCATGGAATCTCACATGTGCAATATCAGTGAAGATTCGAATCTGCCAGTAATACGCCAAGGTGCTCAAGCTGTGTCAGTTTCAGCACCATGGAAAGTTTTTGCCAACAGAATGTTCCACAATATTACATTTCTGGTTGCTATGCCCCAAACTCCGTCCTTTTATAAATAGATTTTTTGATATTATTTTTAGGGTCACAGGTGTCCGGGTTCCTAGGGATACACAATACGCTTTGCTTAATGAACCGATAGCCGGTGTCTCGAAGTTTCTGGATAAATGTACTTCATTTATGTTTATAGCAGCCAAGATCTCCATTGCTAGAGCATGGAAACTCTCCACGGTGTCCTTCTCTCTCGTTAAATCTAAGATCTCCTGGATAATGACGCATGAAAAGTATCCTTCACAATATAACAGGAACAATTTAAAACTAGACTATATAGAAGCAAATCTTCATCAAGGATTATAACTATGTTCAGCATTGGATGGAACTTGTACACTCTAGAACCTGTTCCTTTTCTTCTTTGCCTTCTTCCCTCTCTTCGCTAACCTTTTACCTCTTACTCTATGTTTCAGATCCCCTAAGTTATTATTAGTATTTTTTGAGCAAGGCTCTGGCTCATTGATTGTTGGCTGTATTTACCCCTCGTTTTTCAAGCACTGGAGTGGTGTGCTCCTGAGTGCTCTGGGTGATATGACCTCAAAGCTAGTAGACTTTGTAGGGTTTATTGAAGATCATGTCCTTAACCTTCAGATTTAGCTCTCTATGGATTATGAACGGGTCAATATATGATCTTTTAGATGGGATCTCTTTTACTTTTGTTACTGTGTTGTAACTTTGTTTTGCATAAACATTTCTGAAAGTAAAATTTATTTTTATATGTATAAAAATATCAAAACAGCATCCCAGAGCGAACCAGACCATTACAAGAGCATGACGCTGACTTTGAATGCAAATATGGACAATGATGTAATGGGACATTTAATTCCGAGAGTTCCCCTAGCACATAAAACCATACCTAGTGTGAGATCATTGCTCAAGTAGGAGTTTGATTAGAGAGTATAGGGGACCATGTTCCTCCTTCCACTCACCTGCTGACACTGGATGGATGCCACAGGACATCTTCAGACATCTCTAGAGCCTGGAAAGGCAAATATTAGTTAAAATCGAATAATGAAACAATTTGTAAACAGTGTCTGGGTGTTTTTATACCTTCTAATACTCGCACTCATGGTGAAATGGTTGGGGGTGCTCTAGGGGACCTCTAAAACCAGTCCACCAGGGAGGGGGGGATATCTACCTGCCCAGCCATGAGGAGGCAGGTAGGTGGTGTATAAGCCATATGCCACCTTATAGCTGTGTTTTGGAATGGGGACCCCTACATTTTGGGGAAACTCTTTTTGAAGCACCCCCCAATGTTGAAGAACATGTGGGCTGGTAAGGGCATATAGGAGAATAGAGGCTATACTGTTTTTACTCCTTAAAAAAATAACAATATAAACCATGGAAGTGCTGAGCCTATATGGAAACCTACAGATTCAGCATTTTACATACACAATTATTCCTTATTTAGTTAAAAAAATGCAATGATTCGGCAGGTGAATTTATAAAAATAAGTTGAAGCCATGTCAGGAGAATTTGCAGGGAAGGTAACATTCACCCTTCTCTAACATAGGTTGAATGTTACAGTAAAGAACACATGTCGATTTTATAAACATTTTGCAGGGCAATTCACCCAGCGAATATCTGTGAAAGTCAGTCCTGTGCAGATATAAACACAAATGAGTGTTAAGTTTTTTTCATTTACAAGAGTAATTCAATTTGAATGTTCTGATTGTAATATTGCATTATGGCCACTATATAGAGCTGAGGAGAATAGAAAATAAATACTTATGATCCTATGATCCTTCCTCGCCATTTGGGAAAATTTTACTATCGTTTTTTGGGTTAATATCCGGTGAAGTTTTTGGTAAAATACCCAGGGCCGTCCCTTTACTAAGGCAGCCTGAGCCTGTTGCCTCAAGCGGCATCTCTTTGGGTCATTTTTTTTTTGGGGGGGGCATACACATCTCCCCGCCCAGCTCTTAGCAACTTGGGACACTCTGGCTGGTGTCCCACCAAGTTCTGGCAATCAGTCACGCCACTGGTTGTCAGGAGCTGGGCAGTCCCAGGTTGCTTAGAACTGGGTGGGGAGATGTAGAACCTGCAGAGGGTGACGTCACTCTTCTGTCTGGTGGTGCTGTCTCCTCTACCCACCGGCCATTGTTCTGATTGCATCCACCCCCCCCCCCCCTCCTCAGGTGGCAAAAAGGCTAGGGACACCACTGGATATACCGTGAAATGTCATGCAGTTAGGGTTTACATCATCTTTAAGATTTCATTTTGATTTAAGTGTGCCTATAACTATGGCAGGCATCTTATTGGCTAAGCCTTTAAAAAAAGATGATAGATTATCTTCAAATAACGTAAGTTGGGTCTTTTGTACACAGCTGAATGGGTCCTCATCCCCTCTTGTAATTCATGTTTACCTGTTGGTGACATCCCATTCTCCTTGACTTGCCAAAGTTCCACACGGCTCAGTGACTGAGCTTGTTAACGCCTGCAGGTGACTAAATAAATTGGTATTTTCTCCCAGCCTGCAGATCGGGATAAAGCACTCACTGGTCTCATAGGTACAAGACTGTTAATATTTTACATCTTGCATGTCAGATCCCTGTCCCAAAAGCTGTGTTTCAATTCAGCCTCTCCATTGGGGCATCCCAGGTGACTGGCGGAAAGCAGAGCACTTCTACACAGCTATGAGTAGAGGAACAGATTTGTGCTGACACAGATTGTGACCACCCAGCTGTAACTTGATTGCTCTATGCATTATGAATCAAGAACTACTCAAACAGCAAGCCAATGTACTTACGTATGAACAGAGCATGCCGCTACATCTGTACTCTCAATCCGATACCACAAAGACAATGGACTAGAAAGGAGTACAACGCTTCGCGATTATGACTCTGGTAATAGAGAACCACTGTCTGTGTTATCTCCTATTTGTAAACATACTGTAGCTCTTTTAAAAGGTCAAATTGGCTCCATAGACGTCAATGGGAGCGCCTAAAAAAATCCTGACAAGGCCTTTGAATCCTGACAATGAATGTTTTTCAACCCTAAGCACCCATTCCCACCTCCTCTGGGTAACTAACTTGCCCAAAACAAAAATGATCAAGTCTAAATATACCTGAAAAACATTTAAAAAGGCACAACAAAAAAACAAAACCGCCTTTAGTTGTTTCTGCTAAGGTGTGAACGCAGGCTTAGCCCTGATTGCAATCTGAGGGATTTGACTTGTTTTTGTGGTATGGCTTTAAAGCTCGACACTCAGATTTCTAAGTTATTCTCTTGTGCTCGTTCACATCTGAGCAATGTGCTGTCGCTCAACGCTTTAAAAAAGAGCTTCTTTGGGTCATGATCACGTATTTTGGTCCCACTAGATTTAGAAGTATCTGAAAAATGTGTTTAACATGCAATTTTCCAACAATGTTTTGCCTACAAAAAATGTCCTCCTTCTAGTAACCAGCTTTCAGTTGGCTAAACCAAAAACACTCAGACTCGAAAAAAAGCAAAAAATGTTGTACGTGCAAATAAATAAAGTAGAAAAATTACCAAATAAGCTGTGTGATGGCAAATGTCATTCCTTATAGCAATACATAAATGATCAGCATAACAATAAATATAGCAATAAATAAAGTAAGAAGTGTAATTTCTTGGTTGCTAGGATCCAGACGACCACCAACGTGCATCCTAGCAAAGATGCAACACAATTAACACATAAGTCGGCCTAGGTGACCATGAGGTAGGGTAAGGTACAGAGAAATGCAACCTTTGTGTTGACTGATGTTATTCAGGTGTTGAAAAATGCCAGGCACCACACATGGTTTGAAAGGCCCCTAAGTGCACTAGACAGGGCTTATCTGATGTGAAATTGCAAACTCAAAGCAGTTGCTAATAAAACAGCCAAAATGCAGCTAGTAGCCAGAGGCCGTGTTATCTAGGCTTTGGTCTTTGGTCACATGTGGGTACGTGATAGTTTTTTTTCTTTTTTTATTATTATTAATGATAAGCAAGCAGCACTTACTTTTCTGTGTGCATTTTGTAAACAGCACAAGGTAGCCAAGGCTTTGGCTCACAATGTTACTCTCACCCAGTGTACAACCAGATTTTTTGGATTACAAGATGCCCTCGGATGTTTGAGTTTACTGACACCCAGCATCACTCAACCTGGAAGACTGCTGTGAATGCAGACATTATGGGCCAATCTCATGAAGAGCATCACCAAGGCTTCACTGTGTGTTCATCATTCGAATCTCAGAGGAACGCCCACCTATAGAGAACAACTGGAGAAAAGGAAGACCAGAAGGCTGGTGTGTTACTTGGGATGCAAAAAAAAAACCAGGAGGCTTCAGGCTTTGGATTTCAGTAAGTATGCATCTGTGG
This sequence comes from Nanorana parkeri, assembly GCF_000935625.1. Lineage (NCBI taxonomy): Eukaryota > Metazoa > Chordata > Amphibia > Anura > Dicroglossidae > Nanorana > Nanorana parkeri. The sequence goes on along the minus strand of NW_017307238.1, from coordinate 478,109 downwards.
AGGGGGGCAGTAGGAACTGTTAGGTTAGGGAAAGAGGGCAAAGAACAAGTGCCCTTTGTCTATGTGAAAGTGGAAGGAAATTCAGTCCATGTATGGGTAATTTTAGAGTTCATAGTGCACCCCTGCGCTTCCTATACTCTTCTTTTATATGCCCCTCCCAATTAATAGTTATAAATAATTAAGAGACTTCAAAAATATTTATTTCTTTGGTGGAATCCTTGCAATTCATCACTCCTTTGGTGCCGTTAAAAGCCAAACAGATGTAAAGATTTAATCAGAAATGCATGTATTTCTAACGGGGGCTGGATACATACAAATGGCTATTAGGATAAATTTATACTTCCACTTAACATTAATGAATGTAAGAAAAATTCAGATGACATTTAAAAACCCCCCCCCCCTTTCCTTTCCCCATCTTACACGTCACAGCACTCCTGAAAATGATGCTACTTTATCATTCATGTAAGTAGGGAATCACTCACATGGCTAATATGGGTCAGCTGTTATGTAGGGTCATGGCAGCAGATGGTAGAATTCCCCTATTATTTCAATGCTTATTCAAGAGGAAGTAAGATTTAGAGGTAATTAAAAAAAACTGGGTCAGAGGTGAGAATCTTCTCTGAACATACTGAAGTACAACAGGAAACCTCAAATCATGACAGAACAAAGGAAGCTCCCATTGCTGAACTCTGCTTCTGAAAATGTAAGTTGCCTGGCTGTCATGCTGGCCCTTCTTGCTTCATGAAAACTCCAGGCAAATATAAAAAACAATCTAATCTTAATCTGCGGATATATTTATTAGATAAAATAATTAGATGTAAACCTGATCACTATTATGCACAAAAAATTACACGTAAATCTAGTGCTGTCCCTATAATGAGGCGGTTTCCTCAGGCGGCATCTCATTGGGTCAGGAGGGGGGGGGGGGCAGCAGGTGTGCCTGCCGCCCCCTTTCCGGCCAGAGCACCCCAGGTTGCTAAGGCCTGTGATGCCACTGCTGGTATCCTGCCAGTTCCTGGCAACCAGTGAGCTAGGCAGGATACCGGACAGAGGTACCATGAAATACCAATACTTCAAGGTATAAGGAGGCATGTGAACATTTCCCTTTTTCCCAAGGCAGTGCTCGGTGCCTGATGGGCCAATTGCTAGGCCAAAACACTGTGACATGCGAGAGAGGAGAATGAAAGTAGCTAAGGGTGCAATACACACCTTCAAATTAAGGCTGCTCTCCACAGTACTACTACACAACACTAGATGTCCTCAATTGTACAGGTTGCATAATGCCCAAGGAGGCGGGGGAGCTCAGGAAATATGTCAGTGGGTGGGGAGGAGGCCTATCAAGAAAACTTGTCACTTTACCCCAAATAGACAAAGTCAACTACTGGACTTTGTGGTGTGGCAGGACTGTGTTTATCACTACCTGAACCCAAGCTAACCCGAACCCAGAAGGAAGCCGCCAGTGCATGCCCATTCAGGTGTGGACAGGGCATTCCCTGCCCGCATCTGCACATAAATAAAGGAGTGGGATGATGGTGACGCCATTGACCTTATATGGCCACATTAGGTCAATGTCAGTTTACGTGCAGTTGCAAGGTAGGGGAATGCCCCATCTGCAGCTGATTGGGCAGGCACTGATGGCTTCCTTTTGGGTTCAGATAAGTTTGGGTGTTGTCCCTATTTATCATATGGCTGGTCCCACAGGACAACCCCTTTGGCACATAACGCAGTTTACATACACTTATTCCCGCTGTATATTTCATTTGGAGTTTTGCAGCTTTAAAACATAACTCTAGGCCAAACAAAACGCAGTAATAAATATTAATTCGCTCACACGCTCCTTGCAGATTTGCAGTGAACTGATTTAATGATGCAGTTTTCCAGGTATGCTAAAGATGTTAAGGGTGCAAAACCTTCCCTTATACATGAACAAAAGAATGCAGTGCTTAACCCTTTCACGACAAATAGTCACTGATGCACGGATTCCCTAACCAATATTAGCAGCATCAGTATCCATTGTTTAATTTGACCATGGCTGTATGAGCAATTTTCCTACCAGAAGAATAATAAGGCTTTTATTTGGTGCAATGCTTTAATAAATACTCTGTTTAGATTGATTGTTAATATTATTATTATTTTAACCTTAGAAATTTTTTTATTTTTTTTAAATGCTGTACTGTACACTTCACAGATGTATCACTATGTTTGTGCACAGCTAGTCCACAGAGAAAGAAATCTGCGGACATCTGGAGAAATTAAGTTTTGTTTGCCTGGTGGTCACAATGTCATAGCTGACGTATTGATCACATTATCTGAAACTATGCTGATTGGTTCATGACCATTACTGGAGACCAGGGTATGCTAGTGATAGTGTAGACCACGGCTGGGCAACTCTGGCCCTCCAGCTGTGCTTTAGCTACAAATCCCAACATGCCTCTGCCTCTGGGAGTCATGCATGTAAATGTCAGTCTTACAATGCCTCATGGGACTTGTAGTTACACAAGAGCTGGAGGGCTGGAGTTGCCCACCCCTGGTGTAGACCGATAGCTAGGAGCATGCAGTAAATCATGCCGCCTTGCTAAAGGCACAATGTATGCTCTCTTTACCTTTATACGTTTTTATGAATATGAATAACCCACATTATAGCACATTGGATTGGGACTATATTACTGAGCTCAGGTTCTGAACCAAAATAGCAGGACACACAAAAGGGAAAAAATGGGGCTTTAATGGTACAATACATTTCAAATTATATACTCATACAAAGAAACATTTGTGTTTACTACAAAAAATTATTAAATCAGCATGTCCACTACATATACATATGCTAAAAAAAGAAAATAAAGAATACCTCCAAACAATTCTCAGAATATTGCATAGCTCCTCCATCTTATACGTTAAAATCACATCTGAATAGAATCTTAAACTGAATCGCATCGACTGTTCAGGTTCTGGACAAAATCCTGTAGGGATCATGTGCATCAAGTGTGCCATCCCAGAACACTTCCCCCTTTTTAATCATTTGTTTATATAGTTTTGAAAGCAAATGCAATTTCTTAATCGGAGTTGACTATATCAACTGTATGACTTTCATCATTTTCTCGGTTCCTCTTCTGAACTTCCACATATTTGATTGCAGAGAACCAATATCCAAAATAAAACAAACAACCATTTGTATCGTAAAATAACTAACCTTAACGCTAAACTCCAGACAGGTATAAAAGACACCAATTAGTGCAGCTCTGTAAAAATTAAAACTAGACATGTGCACAGCGAGAAAAATTGTTTCGGACAAAACTAATGAAAACTAAAAACATTTTCATTCGTTCCGTCAAAGGAAACAAATTTTAATGCTGTTTCGGATTCTGAGACAACGAGCCTCCGAATCCGAAACCGCACAATAAACTGCAGAACGAGCTGTGGCCATATTGCTCGCCGGAGTGTCCTGCGCATGCGTGCCGCCATTTTGGAGTGTATCTTGGACGGGTGCCGCCATCTTGGTGTATACCAAAATACACTCCGAAATGGCGTTGTGCATGTGCAGAACACGCCGGCGGACGATGTGGCCGCCACTCGTTCTGTGTATGATTTCACCGTCATGTGACATCATATGCTCCGCCTCCAAGATGGCGGCGGGCATGCATAGAATGTGGCGTTGGCCAATATGGATCTGTAGATGAATTTGGGTATGCCGAATATAGTTTTCGTATATTCGGGCATATAATAAATTCATTTTTTCGGATTCGGACGAACCGCTGGATCAACTGAATTTCGTTAATTGGCACGTTCGCCCGAATCCAAATTAAAACGTCATTCAACTATTTTTTTAAAGAATGCAGTATAAGTACCCCAATTTGACTTGGTATCAGCCTCTTGCAGTCCCTGTAGCAGAGCTCAGAATGAAGGAGAGAGATGCAGCTGAAGGAACCAATCAGGTGAGTTTCAGTGCCAGGAGCATGCTGATAGGAAGAGAGAGCAGAATGGCAGAGAGATGAGCTCATCAGTCTGCTGCTTCTTCTTTCACTGTCCAGTTATAGGCTAGGGGCGGCACAAACTCAGTAAATGCTACTGACCTTCAGCATAGAAAAGTCAGGTCCCCTGCCCTTCTCTCCACTAGACCTCTGAAGGTATGCTGTAGTACCTGGCACCAAGCCATCAGTAGCAGATCCTTTAAGTCCTGTAAGTTGCGAGGTAGGGCCTCCATGGATCAGACTTGTTTTTCCAACACATCCCACAGATGCTCAATTGGATTGAGATCTGGGGAATTTGGAGGCCAGGTCAACACCTTAAACTCAGTGTTGTGTTCTTCAAGCTATTCTTGAACCACTTTTACAGCGTGTCAGGGCACATTATTCTGCTGAAAGAGGCCACTGCCATCAGGGAATACCATTTCCATGAAGGGGTGTACTTGGGGAGCAACACTGTTTAGATATGTGGCATGTGTCAAAGTTTCATCCACAGAAATGTCAGGACCCAAGGTTTCCCAGCAGAACATTGCCTAAAGTATCACACTGGCTATGCCGGGTTGCCTTCTTCCCATAATGTATCCTGGTGCCATGTCTTCCCCAAATAAGCAACACACGCACCTGGTCATCCACATGATGTCAAAGAAAACATAATTCATCAGACCAGGCCACCTTCTTCTATTGTTGCGTAGTTCGGTTCTGATGCTCACGTGCCCATTATACGTGTTTTATACAGTGGACACGGGTCAGCATGGGCATCCTGACTGGTCTTCAGCTACACGGCACCATACACAACAAACTGTGACCACTATGTTATTTGCCTGATGAAGGGACCTCAAGAGGTCCAGAAACGTTGCTCATACTTGATGCGTTGTGATGCCATGTGTATCTCCTGTCAATGAAAGGAACTATTGATGTATTGGTGCGCGGGGTGACCATCTCTTCTACGTTTGAATTTGTACGGCGGCAAATGCACGTCATTCCAGCACCCTTCTACATACTACAGTGGGATGTGCCGTCTGGTGTGCAATGTGATATTTGTTTATTGTGCACTGTGTGTTCAGACACCTTTCCATCTGAACCAGCATTAGCATTTTCAGGAATGTGAGCTTTAGTAGCTCTTCTATTGGTTTGGACTACACGGCTCAGCCTTCGCTTCCCATATGCATCAGTGAGCCTTGACCACCCAAGACCCTGTCACCAGTTTTCCTTCCTTGGACCTCTTTTGGTAGGTCCTGATCACTGCAGAACAGGAACATTCCACAAGAGCTGCAGTTTTGGAGTTACACTGACCCAGTCATCTAGCCATCACAATTTGGCCCTTCTGAAAGTCACTCAAATCTTTACACGTGCCCATTTTTTCTGCTTCCAACACGTAATTGCTGCCTAATATATCCCACTCGTTTCCAGGTGCCATTGTAACCAGATGATCAATGTTATTCACTTTACCTCTCAGTGGTCATAATGTTATGGCTGATCGGTGTAGTATTCGCATATGGCCATTTTTGGCTGGATTGGGTGTAGATCATATAGCTATAATACAGCACATTGCAGCCCTGAACAGGCATTCTCAGGGAACAAAGACATCTGAAAAGCTCAAAAAAGATAAAAAGGGTGGGGTGAGGGGGTGAAAACTTGGTGGACCACCTGATCGATCCTGGTTCCCCAATGCTGGTACTGCCTGCATGCAGATCCCCTTTCCTACTCTATTGCCCTAAACAAAAAGCCCGTAGAGCAACTTCAGCTTACATAGTTGAGCTCCAGCCTGCCCTTCATCCTCCCATGCCTCACTCAATGTTTCTCAATATGATGGGCATCTCACTGACCAATAGTAAGGCACAGGAGGGGCAGGTCAGAGCTTGACTTTGTGAGCTAAAGTCAGTATTCGTATAACTGAGCTTTCCAGATTAACAACTATTTGAAACTTGTGATTCTGGCAGGTATAACTCACCGCAGTAGAACTTCAGAGATTGATTCCGACATCATTTGATTTAACTTGCCAGCGAGCACATAAAAATTCACATAGAAATTTCTGTTCAAAGTGTTAAATAATATAAAAATTGAGTGTAAAAGGTAGTGCAGATGAGACATGGATTGTCCAACGAAGTAAACTGCTGTCACAGAGCAGGTATGTCTCAATTCTGTGCCCCTAACACCATTGGCTGGCAGTGGCATTTTGCCCAATACTGCTGTGTGTCAAATGCAGAGCCTCGTTTAGTGATTATGTACTCGCAGCCTGGTTTGGACCTTGACAAGAGCTGACAGGCCCTGCCAGAAACCTTTGTGGCTCCCTCTTCAGCCAACAGACCATGGCTGATACTCGGGGACTGCTGCTTTCCTTCCTCTACTCATCTTACATCGTTTACTACCCTTCTTCTCTCCCCTCCCCATATCCATTCCCCTACTCCCTCCCGTCCTCTATTTCTCTCCCTGTGTTACGTCCCCTCTCCCACCCATCCCCCAACCATTCTGTAGAATTAAGTTCAAACATGACATTAATGGTTAGTACAAGTGTCACCCAGATGAACCATCCTGTTGGTTTTTCATAGCTCCCAGAACTTATTTATTCATTACTGCAGCAGAGTGGCACAGTCATTTGGAGCGACTGCCAGCTGTGGGTGAGGAAGACCCATATGTGTGGAGATACAGCCAGGTCCAAGTGAGAACTCCGGCCTCTGAAAGGTGATAGAACCCTTTTGATTGTTCCTACTTCTTGCAGGGGGAACCAACAGTAGACTACTAGGACTAGAGAAAAGTAATTAGCACTAATGTACCTATTACTCAAGAGAGCTCTAGGGCTACAGAGAAGTGTTCTACAAGTATTCTACCTTTTACTTGTTTTCTTATAGGGCTGTAGACACTTTGGGTATATCAGTACTACACCTATTACATATCACACCCTTAGGGATGTTGTTTCTATGGACAAATTTGCCAGGAGGGTTATATATACATTCACTGGATACAGGACAGAAAACAGATCATGTAATTTAAATTATATTTATTACTTTTTATGTTTTTAGTATATATAACTAATATATCGCGTGTGTGTGTGTGTGTGCATATGCACATGTATACATAACACATATATACATATTATATATAAACATATCTACACACACATATGAAATATATAAATGTCATAAAAACAACTGATTTTTAATATTGTTAGATTTTTGGAAACTTCTGAAGTCAGTAATTATATTTTACTTAGACCTTTTTATTGTATTAGAAATGATCAAAAAAGTATAACTGATTTATTATTATTACTACTTTGCATAATCTCCGGTGATGTTGTGCATATTATATTGCCATAAATCTACTTTACTATAATTACGTTTGTTTTTTGGGGGTTTTGTTTTACAAATTGCCTTTAGTTGATTGTCCACATTGTGCCCCGTTTCTAAATTGGATTAAATGTTTTGTGCTTCGGGTGACCCTGCAAGAAAAACCTTTTGACCTTCAGATAAAAGACTACAAGACAAGTTGTTATGGATCTTGAGGAAGATTAAGTCTTTTCATTCTCTATAGATACAGTAATTGGCGGTTTGGGGATTTGAGGTCTCCGGTCTAAATTGCAGGGCTTTGGCAGAGATGGATCAAAATAATACAAATCATTATCGTTAGCTGCCCAGTGGCCATGTCGCTTTTGTTTGATGAGCCTGGTTGGAGTCTGATTGACCGGAGGCAAGTTTAAAACCCTCTTGTGCCATAACAATCAGCAGAGTTTTTGAGATGTACCAAGGAGAGTTCTCCAAGAGCTAGAGCAATAATATACAAATTCAAATCTGTTTTTGGAAGCTGGTACAATTAGGTTATAACTTCTTCGTTTGTCCAGAAAAAAGTTTACAAATTTAATTTAGTAACCATGTACACAAACCCCTAAAAATAACTAATATAAAACTTCACCGGTACAAGTTTATTATTATTATTTTTATTATTATTATTAGGTGGCCAAGCAACGAAGTTGCAAGGACACTTATTGTTTTTGTTCGGATTATTATTATTAGTATAGTATAGCCACCTAACCATTAGTAGTTAAAAGTAATATGTTCCACATATCAACCAATAAAAACATTATTTGGCATATTTTATGTTTACCTTATATAAATAAAAGTTAATGAAAAGCAGACTTAATATGACAGTGCGGGAGTAATGTTCTAGGAGCTCTAAGCTATAGCAACCAATCAGGTTTTATCTTTTATAAGTTTGAAACGGTCAGAATTAATAAAGATGCTGTTGGTTACTATTGACTACTGCACATTGTGTAATAATTTTACCTTATTACTGATATAAATTAGAAACACTGATGAACCTAATTAATTTGCTTGTGCTAGTTATTATTAATAATAATAATGATGATAATAATAATAATATAATTTTGTCTTATGGAATAGTGCCATTACTGTTGTAGAGGTAAATCAATGTATAAATAAATAATTAGAGCTGCAAAATATAGTATTTACCCAGCCATAACAATAACTCCCCCTGAAAAGATACATTTCTAAAGAAAATATGTTTTTTTTGTTGTAAGGTTAAGTCACCAGTTACATATTACATATTTTTAAAACTATATTGCGTTATGATAAGCTTTTATCTCTGTCTTTATATAGTTATTTATTTATTTTATTTATGCAAAGTGTGTCTTACGTTGTACACTCATGGTGAGTAATCCGCAGTGGAAAAAATTGACGTTTTTTTGGCCCAAGTGTAGACAGCCAAAGGAAGTTGTAATTTAACACTTCTTTAGGCTCAATTCACAAAGCTTTAATCACAAATGTATAATTGGCAAATCGCATTGGACACTGCAGAAAATACCTGTCACTTTTTTGAAACTATGCATTCTTATCCTGGTGTGTTAGCTTTTGGAATTGAGCAATTTGTGCCTTATTATTATTATTCAAAATTGAGAGACCTGGGGTAAATGTTATATTGAAAGGCAAAATTAATTTAAAGCAAAAATTAATGTCGCTTTAAATTATGTGAAAAGTATTGTATCAGATATTGTCCTTCCTGGTACTACACTGGTGGAGGAAGCAATTATTGTTGATGATAGATGATCATTGTGATCATCTATAGTATATGTCCTTATGCAATTATT
>NW_017307238.1:467210-468836 GCF_000935625.1 Nanorana parkeri | reverse complement strand
ATATATATATATAACATTTTTATGTCTTGCTGCTTCCCCATTCATCTGTTAATATGTCTAACAAGAGCATTTTCCAAAAATGTGCAATTAAAGAGTTTTTTTAGTTACGTAACGTTTTTTTTACAATTATTTAATAATGTATTATACAATACATTGAGGTTGTGAAAACATTTTTACTTTACCTAGAGAACCACTGTGTGTCCAAGAGTTTATTAGGACTGTATATGCATGACAAAGCTTCGGTTATGCAAAGTTGCCTTTGTCATTCTTACTGAGAAATCTCTACTGTCATTTTCAGTATTTACTGGGTGAATCTTCTGACATTTGTCAAGGAACTAAGAGAATCTGCAGGGTCAGAAAGTAAAAACACGCTTAGCCAATCATGTCCCAATTCTGCGTGTTATGGCATTGAGGCTCGAAACTGGAAATTCTTTTTAGTACACACAGTACGGGATCACACTGTTGGACAGGTTATCATAGCGCCAAAAATGTCAGCTATAAAAGAAGTAATTTCAATTCTATCACTTTGGCAAGTTGGGGTCCTCTAGCTATTGATGAACCACAAGTCTCAGCAATCCATAACTGCCCTCCTCTATGTGTCATTGTGAATAGCTGACATGGATATATAGCAGCGCAAATTGGCAGATATTGTATATTTTGTAGATGGCCACAGGGCCTCACACATGTCCTGGTAATAGCAAGAGATGTGATTGGGTTAGCATTGCATGCAACAGTCAGACAATTTACCAGGCCATGTGCCACTCAGAGGATGATCTGAGCGTTGCTTGTTACAGTCGGATAATTATTGGACACTGGAGGGCAGTAATAAGGACTTCTGCATGAAAAAGCGCGTTATCGCTTGAAGAGTTTTCCCAAAATCTCTGCATGACTGGACACCATTAATGCCCTTTTCTGTAGAGGAAAGGAAAGTTTCACAGCACATGCTCTTATCCAGCCTTTGTGACGGTGGCAGATCTCCATGTTGTTTCTCTGAAGTCTAAATTAAAGTGTAATTTTAGTTTTGCAAAAAGTAATGAGGGATTTGAGCTCCTATTGGGGTGTTATCACTGTCTGTGTCCTGGGTGATTTGCTCTTTCTGTTTGTCTTGGTTACAGTTGTCACCGGGACTGAAAGCAAGCAAAATCTAAAATTTGAACTTGTCACCAGACCAGGAATAAGGAGAAATCTACAGGGCAGGAAGCAAAAGGAAATATCTTCTGTGAGACACAAAAAAACATGGGGGGATTTATCAAAAGTGGAGCAGACAAAATCTAGCGCAGCTGTGCACGGCAACCAATCAGCTTCTCTCTTCAGTTTGGTCAGTTAAGATTTGAAAATGAAAGAGAGAAGCTGATTGGTTGTCATGCACAGCTGCTCCAGGTTTTGTCTGCTCCAGTTTCGATCAATTCCCCTCATACAGGTTTTACATTTTTAACCGTTCCTCTACTCCAGACTTTCTCAACCAGGGTGCCGTGGCACAGTGGGGTGCCTACTGGCTTCTTTAGAGGTGCCTCGCACATTTTGGACAGCATCATGCCTTTCCATTGTACAGGCAAGTTTCTGATGTGAAGGGGAAACTCTGATGTGAAGGGGGGGGGGGGGGCCTGAAGTAAAGTTGAAGTTTTA
>NW_017307238.1:458294-467122 GCF_000935625.1 Nanorana parkeri | reverse complement strand
TCTGGTGGGAAGGGGGGGGGGGGGATCTGATATAAATGTGGAGTTCTGATGTAAGGAGGGGACTCTGATGTGAGAGGGGTGCTCCTGATGTAAAAGGGGACTCTGATGTATAAGGTGGGGCATTGACTGGGGACTCTGATTTGAAGGGGGGACTATGATATGAAGGGGGATCACCATTTATTTGTGTGTGGAGTGGCTAAAATCCACACCAGATCCTCACCTGAAATAAGGGTCTGGTATGAATTTTGGACGAGCCACACACCGTTTTTTTAACGTTTACATTTTAGACCGGAATTTTGCATGCAATTTAAAAGATGACAACAACTGAAAAAAGGTGGAGAAACACTGTTCTACTCTATCCAAAAAAAGTGTTGGTTTTATATATATACTTTAATGTTCCTTATACTGTTTTTGATTGGTCCTTTTCATATGTTTTATACATGTGAAAGAGATGAGCTTATTACAAATAGTCTTATTAATCCATCCTAATTCTCTAAAAACCTTGTTTCCATGAAGCCATATTTGCTGATTACATGAAAGGGGCTGATCCCTGCTTCGTTGTCCTTCACATTGGGTGCACTTCACTATTTAATCTTCGTGGTTAAGAACAATAGATTTCTACACTGTGCTGCTTTTTTACTCAAAATACTGATGCGATTTGATAATGCCAATATGTGCCCTGTTCATCTTTGAGTAAAGTATACATTTTGATATCAGGTTGACTTCATTCATTATGCTGAAGTATACCCAAATCATTCAGGCACCTTGAGAGTGTAGGAGTATGTACTGTATGAGCAGTCTTAAGCTGCCCATACACAGATGGAATTTTTAGATGCTTCTTGCTGAACCTTCCAAAACTCAACCCATGGGTGACCCTACTGGCACCACTCAGCTCGAAAAAAGCTAAAGGAGTTGGGTAGGAAATTGTCGGTTGAACAGTGGTTACAGCCAATCACATGCAGTCACTGTTTGGATATTCTGAGAACCAAAGCTATCAGAATACAATAGCCGACAAAGGAGATTCCTCCATCCATGCTCTTTAGGGGGGCTGAATGAAAACAAATCAGCATTCCTCAAGGTCTCGGTGCTTCATCTAAACTCATAACTAACAGGTTATGGGCCCAGCATGACATCTATCTCATCAGCAACTCTCTGTGCCACACTCATTGCGGCAGCTCTTTTGGGCTGGGTACATGCAGGGTCGGTGCTAGACTATTTTGCACCCTAGGCAAGACCAGCTACTTGCACCCCCCCTCCCGTGGCGCAACCCCCAATCCCCCCCGTCCCATTCTCCTGTGGGTTAGCTTCTGCAGGTGACAGGTGGATGTAATTTAATTTGAAATAGCCAATATCTCGCACAGACTCACTACAATATTTGGGAGTGAAACTCACCCCCTTATACACTAAACTATATATGGCTAACTTCCCTCCACTATTTAAATCCCTTAGGGAAGACATGACTCAGTGGTCCACATACAATATATCCTGGTTAGGGCGAATTCATTCAATTAAAATGACCTTATTTCCTAAAATACTGTATCTATTTAGGACACTACCAATCCCAATTCAACAGACGGAACTTTTTTAACTTTCAGAAGTCCATCTTAAAATTTATTTGGGGGGAAAAAAAACAAGAACCTCTCGAAATATCCTCTCCAAACCCAGAAACCAGGGAGGTTTAGGAGTACCAAACTGCGCCCTTATTTGAAAATGTCAATTTTATGCCAGGACTACAGCTAAAAACATTTAAATGGTGGATAGACAAAGGATTGTATAGGATTGGGGACTTTATTAAACTTCATAAACCAATCACATACCACTACTGTTTAAACACCCTCGAAATGCCTCACTCTGAATATTTCAGATTTAGACAAATCAATCACTTTTTATCCACCCTACACATACCCGAGTCTGGAACCCCGCTGCTAACACAATATGAACGGTGGTGCCTTGGTGGGTTAGGCCAAAGGACTACGACCTTTTTGGAACAAGTTGTTTACCCTGCTTTCTAGGATTCTTGGGATTCCTATCCCCAGAGACCCACAGTATACTTTACTTAATAAATCAATCCCGGACATCTCTGGAACGCAGAGCAAACTGGTTTCCTTTTTTTTTCTGGCGGCTAAGATATCAATAGCTTGGTCCTGGAAAGCCGAAAAGGTCCCATTCTCTCTAGTGTTGTCCAAAGTGAATTGGATCATGATCCATGAGAAATTAATTAGCATCTTGCAGGATAAATATGCAGAATTCGAGGCAATATGGGCGCCATGGTTGAAATACCAAGAGATCTCAAATGCTTATACCACTATCTCTGATGCTTCGACTTAAGCATATCGATCCTGCTCCTTGGGAACTATAATCTCTTAGGTTATGTTTTTATCTTCTTTAGATAATAAGACTCCTTCCCCCCTTTTTTTTTGTTTTCCTTTTTTTTCATTTATTGTATTTTCTTTTTCTTTTTCCCTCCTTAATGTGTGTTTTTCTTGTTTTGTATACCAAAAAGTTTTCCATAAGCTCTCATTTAGCGAAAGTGGCTTTACCTTCATTGAGAAACCCCGCATCCCCAAAGCTGGAAGTGACCGAATGGAAGGGCATGCCCCTAGAGGAGAAGGGGGGCAGGAACAAAGCAGAAGGTTAATACGCTTCTGGTCTTCCCCCATTCTTTTCTTTCGGCGATAGCTGCGTTAGCCTAAGTAAGGGCTGGGTGATGTGGGGAATTAATGTTAAAGTTAATGTTGATTTGAGAAATATTGAATTTGCCGATTTGGTTACACATGTTAATAGCCAGATTTGAAAGATCTTATGGAAACTAATAAAAAACTTTGAAATGAAATAGCCAATAGCAGACTGGCTATTGAAACCCCACCCACTGAGCAGAGGAGCGAACCTGAGAGGGAAAGTTGTCTCTCATTTCCGCTCCTCTGCTCAGTGGGTGGGTGCAGTAGCCAGCCTGCTATTGGCTTTTGCAATTTGAAATAGACGGGGGCGCCGTGGGGGGTGAATGGTCAAGGCTGCACCCTAGGCAGCAGTGCGCCCTAAGCGGCTGCCTAGTTTGCCTAGTGGCAGCACCGGCCCTGGGTACATGCAACACTTCTCTTGGGTCAGGGCAAAGATCTCATATACTGAACACACCACTGATGAATCTGTGTGGTTTTCCCAGAACCATGCAAAAATATGACCAAGCGACTGGCCACAAGTGTGATGAACTTGAATTATATGTATTGGTTGCCTTATAGTGTACCTGTGGTCTCCACAACAATCTTAAGCTGGCCCTCCAGGTGCCTGCATGCATCAGTTTACCTCCAGAACACTTTGAGCTGCAAAATTGGTTTATTATTAAAGTGTATGTCCAGGAAAAATTATATTTTTAGTTGTAGATAGGACTAGGAGGACTAATAACACCCTTTTTGTTTTATGCTTATATCTAGGGCTTTTTGTTGCTGTTGGAGATTTTCCCTGACTTACTGGCTGGTAAAACCATTGTCACCGAGACAGTAATGAAGGAAAATCTAGCACAGTCAAAGATAGCAGTAAAGACCCAACAAGGGTTCTATCCTTTACCCACTCTATCCAAAATGAAACAACACGTTTTGCCTATTATACACATCAAATTGCACCCAGAGCTGCATAGTTATGCTCTGGCCTGCTCCCTTTTGCCTCCATGCCTCCCTATTGGCCAGTGAGATTGGATGTCACAATTAGTGGCCGGTAAGGCCATGAGCAAGGGAACAGGCCAGATTGCATACATGCAAGCTTTGGTCTCAGTTTGTATAACTGAGTGACTTAGGTTTTGGGCAGTGGTGGACAAAATTACCACATGGCCCCTTGTATGAGAACACTTTTTGGGTTTCTTATTTAACAAATGCCCGGTTACAATCATTCTATATTGAAACTGAAACCTGCAGGGAGAAAAAAGATAGTATACTTACCTTTCGCCTGGTTTCTGCTTACAGCACCTAGGTTAGGATGACATCATCCATCCAGCGAGATATGGGGAATGTAGAGTACTCCAAATGCAAGGTCTGCTTTATATCAAGGTCATCATGACACGTTGGCAGCACGTGTCTGACCAACATCTAATATGAATGGAACTCTAAGTCTCAAATGTCCACCCCTCAAATTAGCACTCCCTCTGCATTCTAGAAATAAACAGATAATGCACAAGACACTTAGTAGTATGAGGTCCTTGCTATACAGATCATGGGGAAGGTTGCTTAAGACAACACAACTTTCCTGAACAAGGCACAGTAAGTTATTGTAAAGACCAGACTATAGGTATGGTTCTGGGATTTGCCAGACAGGGCTGCGAGTCTCAGTGTGTTTGTAGCTGCCAATTTCTTGGATCAATCAATGGTCATGAATCAGCCATGGTGGTAAAGCATACAATTTTCTACTCTGAAAGATTTGGTAACGAACATGGGAAGTGTGTTTTACATGTCAGGAGTACATTTTAGTCTCTACCTTGTTTTGATCCTAAAGCTATCCTACGAGGATCTTTTAGAGACATTTTGCAGTAGAGTTTTACAGCAGCTTCAGAGCTGTCCTTGGAATACATATAGGAACATGTAACAATGTAATTTTAACCTAACTGATATCTGGGGTTTAGGTGGATAGATTGGATTGCATGGAAGATGCAGTGGAGGTGCTACATCCCTTAGCTGAAATCTCAATTTAGAATCCAGCACAGTGTGATTACTTGATCTAGGTGAGAGTAATTAAAAGATTCCAGATGGATGACATGGCCAGTGTACACAAATAACAGAGATAGCAATAGCAGGATATTACTATCTCTCATAATATGTGATAGCAAATATACTTTTGAATAAAAAAATGATAGCAAGGATGGGAAATTCAAATGAAAGCGAATCTGGTACTTTGCCTTGAGTGGGCAAAGCACAAATTGGCTTTAGGCTTCATTTTGGATTTTCCCATTATTAGCCATTATAGAGAATGCAACCGGTGAGACTTCCTAGTGGTATGGGTCACAGCCAGCAACTTCATCAATGAAATCTCAGGAATTCTCACCAAGAAATATAAGATGTTGCAGGGGGTTTGATCTGCCTGCTTTCCCCCAATACCAAATGATCTTTTTTGGGTGGACTAACACTTCATATTGAAGTCTAGTTTGTGCTTGATTTGATCACATGACAAGTAAGGGGGAAAAAAAAAGTCCAAAATGAAGTTTTTGAGCAGAGTCTAAAAGGAAGACAGAAGATCAAAGACGAGATGGGTTAATCATGCGGAAGGAGACCTAAGAGTGCTGAGAGGTGAAGATTTAAAGCAATGCATATAATAGAATAAAGGGAAGACTATACCAGGTTCTATCAAGGCCTGTAATGCTACAGCAAATTGTGCGTTATCTGGCCAAGAAGAATGCTACTCCTTTGTATTGTCATACCTTTACCTGGCACGCAGGAAAGCATTTGAATATTTGTTATTGTGCTTGGCGAGCTGCTTCTTCCCAGTATCTCACAGCTGAACAGATCTAAACCAAGACAAAAACTCAGCTCCTCTAATGCAAGGGCACCATTCCCTGTTCTACTCCATGTATGGTGTCATTTGTTATGAGAATGGGCCATAAACGTTAAATATGAGTCGGGTAGTACAGATTTCCATCACTGGAGCAAGTAGACAGACAGCCTTTGGTGCCCAAAGTAACCCCCCTCTGCTAGAATCGCCTGTATTGCACAACGCATTTTCTTGTTTTACTGGTCTTTTCCCAGCTTAGAATATTGTCACAGTGTTAAAACTTAATACAAGATGACTGAAAAAAGTATGATCAATGACTATACAAGTTTAAGCCACTTCCTTGCCTGTGTTGCCTTTAGGTACAAGCCTTTTGTGCCTATTTGTAAATCCAACCCTGGGGTCATGTCATGGACTGCATATTAAGGAGTCTATTTATAAACAGCTCACAGGACACTGCTAATATCTGTGAATACTGGCTCTATGTGAATATAAAATATATTACAAGTGCAATACATATTTGAATGTTTTCATGTAATATCACATCATGGCTACTAGATGGAGCTAAAGGAGCAAAGGAAATGTATTTATTTTCTATGCTCCTCAGTGCCATCTAGTGGCCATAATCCGATATTAAATTAAAAACATTCAAAAATACATTCCCTTGTAAACAAACAACTAAAGAACGTTTGTTTTGGCATATACTGTATCTGCACAGATCGGATGTTTAAAGATACATAACTATTCCATTGTTAGACTAAAATATAGAAATAATAATTGGTTATAGTTACTGATTTTCAGAACTTCTTTTTTTAGGTAGACTGAGTTTATTTTATAGTAACGTTCCACTTGCATAAATGTATTCAGCTAATACAGTAACCGAAAAGAAGCCACCTGCAGGTGTCTGCACATAACTTTTTGTAGTGTCCAGCAGAATGGTAGTTTAATGGGCTTAACAAGTTCCAACAAAGGAGATGAATATGTAATGGTGGTTTCCAGCTCTGAATAAGGCCATACTCTGCCCCCCCATCCCTCAGTACAAAGCCTCAATATACAAATACAGAACTTCCGGCTCTAACGTTGTGCCACGCCCACTGAGATTCTATTACATACTGAGCGCTCAGAATGGGGTGCTCCCAATAACTTTCTAGCAGTCGTTTTAATGTCTTTATTGTGGAGGAACCCTTAAGATAATCTTTGTCTCAGGGAACACCTCAAAACAAATATTATGTCTACAGGGGTTGTTGACCTGTAAGATGTAGCTATATTAATTAATAAAAGAATAAAGAATGTAGTGTACTTAGCACCCAGAGTATTTCATTGTTTGGCCACCGTAACAATTGTGGGGTCCCTTTACATTAGTGGTTAGTGGAGAAACACCTTCTTGGTGGCTAGTGTAATTCATTTATTCTTATATTTATTCTTAAGGGAAAAGGACTCACCTTACATGTGGATTTAGTGGAGAAGGGTACATTGGTGGACAGGGGAGAAAGGAGCATTACGTTGGTAGTCAGTGGAGAAGGGCTCCATTACAATGGTGATCAATGGAAAAGGGCTCCATTACTTTGGTGATCAGTGGAGAAGGGCTCCATTACATTGGTGGTCAGTGGAGAAGGGCCCCATTACATTGGTGGTCAGTGGAGAAAGGCCCATTACAATGGTGGTCAGTAGAGAAGGGCTCCATTACATTGGTGGTCAGTAGGAAAGGTGCCACTGTAAAATGGTGGTAAGTGGAAGAAGGTTCTCTTTACTCCATTGGTCATTTAAAAGACTGTCCTGTTACATTGGTGGTCAGCGGGAGGAATGTTTCCCTTACAGACAGCTAAAAATATAATTGGTGTCAGTGGTTACATACACGAGAGACAACGGGAAGGCTGCACTGGTCCCTCGCCGCTTTTCCCACAAAGAAAAAAAAGAAAGCATTTGTAGAAGATTATTAGCAAAGTGAATCTGAAGAGTTCTCCAGCTCCCTCAGTTTTGTGTATTTCATATCATTAGAGTGTTGATTTATGAATTATTTAACAGTCATTTTAAATAATACATCACAAGAACACTCACCATAAACTGCCTCTTTACACTAACAAGCATTTTTGTGTTCTCCAGTCTTTACTGTGAACACATGACACCAAAACACGCACTTACAATTCAGTTTTGAGAATCAGATCTCGAGCCATATGTCAGCAATTCTGGATCTCTTTTAATTGTAGGTTGAATAAAAAAGAAAAGCCATAATATAATAAAAGAAAGAAAAAATATAATAAAAAGAGAAAGCAATCAGTCTGCACAATGTCTGATCGTGTTTTAATAGTTCTATAGCAAGCCTGCTATACTCCATGATATCTTCAATAAAAAAATGATTGAGTTATTAAGTATTGAAGGAGAACTATGGGGTTAAGGCTTTTCCCCATAGTTCTCCTTAGGGTAACGGGAGGACACAAACTAGCGTCCTCCCGTCACCCTAAGCTCAGTATACCGCGAGCTACAGTTCGCGGTATACTGAGACGCCACAGTATACCACGAGCTACAGCTCGCGGTATACTGAGACGCAGCAGCTGAAGCGGATCCCGACAATTATGTGTGGATCCGCCGAGCTGCGTGAGTGACAGTTGGCTCTGCCTATCTAGAGGCAGAGCCAGCTGTACCCGCCCCCTCCCCCGTCCATTCTGCCAGTCAGCGCTGGCGGATCGGAGCGGGAAGGGGGAATACAGCCCCTCCCCTGTCACGGCAGAGAGCTGAGACAGGATCGAGAGGTGAGCGAACGCCGGTAAGTGTTCGCTAACTTCCCGATCTACTGAGCCGACCTGGGACAGTCTCATTGTCACAGGTCGGCTAGAACTATGAGGTGAGTGAAAAGCACTCACCTCATACTTTTCCTTTAAGACCCCAATTCTGCTGCATTCCCACCTCATTCTAGATGGGTATGCCTCTATGCCATTATTATTATTATTATAATACAGGATTTATATAGCACCAACAGTTTGCACAGCTCTTTACAACATATGGGGAGACAGCAAAATTACAATACAATAGCATGCAAAAGGATTAGGGGGGGCCCTGCTCGTGAACAAGAAGGTGCAAGTGATGCAGAAGGTAATAACTGTGATGGGTGAGCTGATTGAAGGAGTAGAAGTACTGTAGAAGTTTCAGCTGCCATGAAACCCGGACACAGCATTCAAAACCCGGACTGAATTTCAGACAGGTGGCTGACATGCTTTTAAAGCTGAACTACAGCCAAAAGGTTAAATACAGGGATGAAGTGCATATAAGGTAGTTGTTTTTACTGTCAAAGGAATGGTATGTCTGTCCACAGTGCTGGATTTCCCACAAGGCCACTGAGGCCTGGCCTCGGGGGGGGGGGGGGG
>NW_017307238.1:438780-458229 GCF_000935625.1 Nanorana parkeri | reverse complement strand
CAGGAAGAAGAGGGGCAGCAGAGGTGTGGAATTCCTATCACCCGACGCCCAGGACATGCAGTTCCGGGCACTGGGTGGGTAGTTTTTTCTCTACATTTAGCTCTGCTTCGGGCAAGCAGAGCTAAATGTACAGCGGAAATGCCACCAATTGGTTTGTACAAGTGATTTCAGCGATGCTGCCGAGTTCACTTGTATGCAGTCTGCAGGTCTGTCCCCCCCGCCGGACGCCTCTCTCCTCACTGGCCGCCTCACTCTCCGCCATGGTTTTTGGGTCCCCCACTCTTCTGGGGGATCCGGGACCACAGCAAGGTAGTTCAGGATGGATAGCAGGGAGCAGAACATTCTCCTCTCTGCTCCGTGTAAACACTGAGGCGGGACAGCGGAACTCGCAGCCATCCTACCTCAGCTGTTACAGGACAGCCATCCCACCTCAGCTGTCACAGGACAGCCAGCACAGTACTGTGCTCAATCTCCTGTATTGGAGGTGACAGGTTCAATAAAGAGAACCTGTCACCTGTAAATGCTACCACACAGGGGATTATTACCTCCTGTGTGATAGCAATAAAGTTAAGTGAACAAAAATAAAATAAAAAAAATAATACAATAAGTAAAATATGTAAAAAAAATAAAAAAGTGATAAGGTAAAAAATAATAACATTAAAAAACTAAAAAAAGTTAAAGATAATAAGATCAATAAAAATGTAAAAAAGTAAAACCAACCTTGCCGCCCCTGCCATTTTGTTGCCATTCTCCACTGGGGGATTGGCAGGGAGAGGGGTGCACTGAGGAACCTGGCCTTCGGGCCGCAGAGAGAGTAAATCCGGCCCTGTCTGTCGTCGCCCCCCCCCCCAGTCCTTATATTTAAACAGTTCTACCCCACAGCACAGCTCGGCCTGGCAGAGCAGGGGACATACTTTTACTTTGCTACAAGTGACACTTACAAGTCTTGCCTATAAATTAACAGTGAAGGAAAAGCAGCAGACTGATCAGTAGACTTTATCTTTTTGTATATGGCTCTCTACTCCCATCAGCATGTTCCTTGCTAGCACATGAGCAGTGTAGCACAACTGATTGGTCTATTGTGCTGCTTTTTTCTCTCCCAGTCTAAGCGTTGCTGTATAGCAGCCAAATTCAGGTGCTACATTACAAAATATTTCACCTAGTTTACTCACCTGGCCTCCTCTGCCGCTGGACTGTCCGGAAGTGAAGTGATGTCACTTTCGGAGGTCAGAGATCAGATTAAAAGCTGTGCTGATGGGGCCCCAGCCTGCTCCGATGCCTGTATAAGTAATGCTGGGGCCCGGCGCTGCTACGGCCGGCCTCCTCCTGCGCTGCGGGGGTCCGGTCGCCTCCTCGCTTCTCACCGGCGGCTTATACTCATGTAAGGGGCCCAGACGGGCCCCTAAGGCTGCCCGGGCCCCTTACATGAGTATCGGCGGTACCCCTCTAACGGCGGCCCTGCTTGTAGTTCCCCAACAGCTGCAGTGCCAAGGTTGCCTACACCTGGACTGTCATAGGGGAGCTTTTAGATGTACTTTAAAATAATTTTGGGTGGACTTACCCTTTAGATAGACTTCTTAGGGTGCGCCTGTGACCTGACACTTTAGAATATCAGAATACTGGTATACTAACACTTTGATCATTAGATAATATACGGATTAGCACCAAGACTATAGCAAACACCAGTCTACAGAAAACCTGATTCTTTTGAAACGATGTATTTGCAAAGATTAAACACCGTTTTTCTTTTTGTTATGTCCCAGGATAATCTTGAAGTTCCCTAGTAGGATGTTATCCTGACCTACTGCACATGCCCAACCTCTTACAAGACTGGGTAGCTGTTCCATGGGGGCTGATGGCACTGACCAGAAGATCAGGATGCTGAACATACAGAACGCCGCTTGGGGCAGCCGACAGGATTGGTACCAAGACAGTCTAGTGACCGGGCAGCCCAGTACAGGTACTTTTTTTTGTAAATGGCTGGTTGTTTGCTGAGATATTTCGATGAAATTAGATACCCTAGTCTGTTATTCTGCATTTTTTTTAAAGAAGATGCTAGCTTAATGTCCTATAAATAAAGATAATGCATAGTGTAACAGTGTGTGTCTGCTCCTGGGTAACACTGTGTCACAATGCAGTCAGTAAGCTGATAAACTTGTAGAGGCTGGAGTCCAAAAAGTCCTTAGCAGGAAATAACATTTTCTCAGGTCTCACTATACCTCTAGTGCAGCAGCCTGGGAGGTCTGTGTTTCACAGTCTCTCTCTTCCCAGTGGCATGTTAGCTGCATCTCCTTTTAAAACTTTCTGTCCACACCCTGTTTAAGTGAGATAACCGATTTTGTAACTGACCGCCTGTTTCAACTTATTGCTAACATTGTAGCCACCAATTAGCTCACCTGGTGGCCAGTACAATCTGTCACACATAGTAATTTCTAAGTGTTTTTAGATGACCATTAAAGAGATTAGCTTGTTGTCAACATTGGTATCCATGTCTATAAATGTTTTCAAGATCTTGTTTCTATGTGTGGCAACCCCTTACCCATAGATGGTTGAGCAGTATCCCCAGACAGCTCAGTGGGCTAGCATTTCAATTCTTGACTGATTGCGGGGTAGATGAAAATTTATTGTAAGTCATATTAGTACATTTAAATGGTTTATTCAGCATGATAATCTCAGGAGAGAGGGTTAGGGCACATACCCGAAAACAGGCAATAATACAACTCCAAACTTCTAGTACAGTAGTAGGCGCTTTAAGAGCAGCCAAGCAAAACCGTATGCAATCAATAACAGGCACCTTGTCGTATCTGCAATCAAAAGTCTACTGGAAACAGCTTCTACCCAGCTCTCCAGGACACTCTTCAGCACAGAAACCTCTTCCTAGGATGCTTCATACAGGCACCAATTTTTATGTTCTGCTTCCTCTGCATGTACCCTCCATTAGGACAGCAAAAATCCTTCAGGCTCCCAAACACAGGCCACCTTCAGTTTCCCTATTCCTAAGCTCAGGCCCTTCTTTCAGTAACTCTCCCCAGACAGCAGGCAACAACTAGGCTCATCTTACATTAGCATCCTCCGCAGGCAGCAACCTGGGAGAGGAGACCTTTCTGGAACGTTGCCCAAAATATTTATTCCCTTCCTCAGCATGCATTACAGGCAATATACCTCCTTGTGACTGGCCAAAGTGAAATAGATATTCATAACTCAGAAAATTGTTTCTTCTTGCTCTATCTGCTGTGGAACACACCCAGCAACAGTACACAATATTTTCAAAACCCAATGAACCCAATTCTGAAGGAATGAACAAAGCATGCCAAGGCATAATAAACAATAGCAGGTGGGGCATATATGAGGGTTGACAGTGAGATTTCAGGTGATTTATTGTCTCAGTGAAGGCAAGAACTCAGATTCAGAAAAAAACCTTTTTGCGGGTGGTGTTACCTTAGGCCTCATTCACACAAGAAAAGGCCGGCACGTACTGCTCCGTGCAAATCTGTATCGGGCAGCTCCCGGGAAGGACAGGTGCTGCATGTGATTAGTAAGCAGCCCCTGTCCTTCTCTATGGGAGTACACGGCCATACACCGCCCTATGCTCACCTTAAGTGCAGGTCCGTACAGGTGCGGGTGTCCCAGCTCGGGCGCAGACAGGATCCATCCTGTCAGCGTACGAGTACGCTCACCCGCACGGACGTGCAGGGCGGGTGAGCGTAGGACGGTGTACGGCCGCCTACTCCCATAGAGAAGGACAGGGGCTGCGTACTAATCACACGGCTTCTCTTCCAGCTGGATTCTCTTCATACCACGTATAAGTGCCATAGCCCAAGTCATTCTTTTGGGTAGCCATACACATGGAGCCCTCCAGCAGTCCCCTGGAGTACAACTTGCCCATAGGAATCAATGGACACACGTGCAGTATGAAAGGGCCAGGAACACATTGAAAAAAAGATTGCTGAATCAAGGAGGAAGGTAAATATTATACCAGTTTGGCTGTATTCATGGAATGGGGGATTTGTGAAAGGCCAACTTCACTAGAGATGAGGTTATTCTTTAAAATCATACTTATTTCACTATTCCAACCTTTGTTCTGTTGCTACAAATTCAATACATCATGACCTACGCTATTTTGAATATATGACAGGCATGGTCAAAGCAGCCGCAAAATGTCAGACCCAGCTCTAGGCTTTGGAACTCAACTCTTATAATTTCATCTCCACTCCAGCAACTTAGCTCCAGTTCCTCAACTTATCTAAAAAATGTTATTAAAGCAATCGGAGTTAGAGCCTTGGCAATAATAACATATACCACTGTTTGATCTGGAATGAAAACTGAATATATCTAAATACCAGGCAACAGAACCTATATATCCTAGACCAGGCCTTCTTAAACTTTCTCCACTCGTGACCCCTTTTTGGCCGAGGACATTTTTAAGGGATCTCAACGTCGGTCGGTGTCTCCTCCCTCCCCTAGCGTAAGTCGGTGTCTCTTTCTCTCTCCCCCCCCCCAGCTCCCTCCACCTCCAGCACCAGTCAGTGTCTCTCTCCTCTTACTCCCTCCACCTCCAGCACCAGTCAGTGTCTCTCTCCTCTTACTCCCTCCACCTCCAGCACCAGTCAGTGTCTCTCTCCTCTTCTCTCCCTTCCCCAGCGCCAGTCAGTGTCTCTCTCCTCTATAAAACAATCTAGCTTGAAGCCCAGGCCGCCTGGGCCCCTCACACAAGTACGGGCCATACCCCCCTGATGGCGGTCCTGGCCGAGGACTCGGATCGCGACCCCCCTGTTCACTTGCGGGACCCCATATAGGGTCGCGACCCACACTTTAAGAAGCACTGTCCTAGACTACCAAGAAATGGGCCTTGAATATAATTTGCTACCAGGTAATAATCACGGGAGCAAGCTTGGAGCGGTGACTACATTCCAACACACACAGGGACAATGGGGAATAAAAGTAGCCACCCTCCAGAAGGAAGGACAGTGTCAGCACCAATTCAGAGATGATTTGAGGATCTACAGCCGAGTGATACACAAATAAGATACATTTTTGTTAATAGTTAAGGTACTTGAACGCATTTTTAAGATTTAACTCCTGAGTTTAGTGTCACTTTAAATAGTTCTTATTATTAGTGGATGTGCACCAAGACCCGGATCTCAATAACAGAGTATGGTACTATCAGAAAATTGACATGATAATCAAGTGCTACATATAATAAGGCTAATTTGTCTCATGTGTTCACATATTGACCACATCCATAAGGGCTTGTTCACACAATGGTCGTTGAACTGTGTTTTTCTGCACACCGCCGCACTTGTATGATGTGAACAGAAAACAATTGTTTTCTATGTGCCCTATTTACACCATACATGTGTGGTGGTGTGCAAGAAAAATCCAGCTGAACGGACATGCTGTGAACAAGCCCTCATAGATGGAGAAGTCTCAAGCAAATTAAGGACCACTGTATGAATTATGCCAAATAGTAAATCTCAATCCTGTGACCAAACACGCTGCTTTTTTCTAACTGTGCTGAGTCAGTCAACGTTTTCAGACGGTGACAGTACTCTGTTATTGAGATCTGGGTCTCGGTTCATACCACTGCTACATTGAGCTGTGGTTGAAGCAGGAAACAGCCTGTGAGCTCAGCTGTCTGCAGACCTGCACATGTTGTGCACATTGCCTGAACCCGTCTTTCTATCTAAGAACATTTTATCTATGTAGTGAGGATTTATTTATTTTTGCTTTTAATTTTTTTTTCACCTTCAAATAATGAGTTTCAGCTAGGCAAAACATTTGCACATTTGTTTACATGATCTGCAAAAACAGGTCAGACGAAACTTTGCGGTATGACCTAACACATTTCGAAAAATATTCACAGTTTTTTTTTATATTCTGTATTTTGTATTAGAGGTGATACTCTATCTAACACAGTAAATGTTGGTTTCTGCCACTAGGAATACCTGTAGTACTTGTAGGCCTTATGCACATGGGCTTCAAAATGGTGCTTTTGTCAAATGCTCTTCACACTTGCTATGTGCCCCCTGGAGCACTCAGCTGGAAACAGGATACTGAACTGAATGTCTCAGTGCACACAAGCAGCTACATTTAGCTTTTTGCTTTGCTTTCCATTGCAAAAAGTCAAAATGAAGTTGGGGCATGCAATGTTCAGACTGTAGTTCATGCTTCATACTAATTGACTAACACTTCTTCCACTGACATGCCTAAAATGGATAGGGCACTTTAACATCCATCTCTGAGCAAACAAAAAACTTACCCTTGCAGTGGGTCTACCCCCCACACTGCAAAGGTTAAGTGCTCATATTTTACCTACCTGATACTCTGCCCCACCAGCTCCCCCCAGGCTGCTAGACTGGCAGTCTACAGATTGCTGATGTCATCATGTCTTTTGTAGGTCCATTAACAAATGCAGACACCACATCTATAGACTTGTAAGCCACAATGTAATACATTCTTGTTCTTGGGTTTAGATACACTTTAAAGGGAACACCTAAAGATGGAAATATGGGCTTTCATTTTGTGATTTTTTTAACCTGGCATCACTATCTAGCCTGTTGCAAGAATGCAGACAGTGATGTTGGAAAAGTATAAACTGTTTTGCATGCCCGAGCCTGTTCATTGACTAGGTAATAAAGCAAGGTAGATGGCCATGGACCATGCACCATTAAAAACAATTGAGCAATGACAGCTTCCATTTCTCTATCCTCACAGGCCTTAGATGTTTGCTTTATTATCTCAGCAACACTTTTGATTATATGGTCAATTGAATGGCATGGCAGTTTTGTTCAGAGGCAATGGCAGCATAGACTTAAAGCAGGCCTTTACATATTTGTTTAAAGCTGAACTCTAGATATGAATGATTTTGCATGCTTACATTGGTTCTGCTTAGCCCAATGTAAGTATGGATATATCATACCTGATCGATAAGGTAAAGCACTGTAGTAGCCGAAGCTACGATAGTGCCGGACACGATCTTTTAGGTCCTGATCCTGCAGTTTCCCAAGCATTTTTCCCTCTGCTGTGAAAGCAGGGTTTTCTGCTCAGTATAGTAGCCATTCACAGAATGCCGAGTACTTGCATCAATGGATGCAAGGTGTTCTCTGATTAGACAAAGGGTAGATTGTGATATTACTACCCTTTATTTAGTTAGAGAACTCCTTGAATCTGGAGTTCAATACTTCCCAGTTGACCCAGACGATGTAGACTTTTGACTATGGCTTGGATTTTCCAAGACAGTGACACATAACAGGCAACTAGCATTTTAAGAATAAGTATAGTAGTACATACTTCTCTCAAGGATAGGTTTATTATAGGACAGTGAGGGACTCGAGGACCGAAATTAGAGCTAAAAGCCTGAGTTGGACTTTTAATTCTAACTCTCAATTTCAGAAACTCAACAGTAAATTTCATATTTACATCCAGTTGCCTTGGTGTCATGCTAGGAATTTATGAATAGCTCTTGCTAAGAAAAAACATTTGTTATATGACTCAATAAAACCCCAAAGCACAATTGAACCTTCAGTTTAAATCAGCGAAATACATTCCAGGTGCATCAAAACAAATGGTGTGCAGTAGAACAGCCTGTCCTCTGGCAGCATTTTACACTATCGAATGCTTGCTCTCTGTGGGGAAGCAGTGATCTCTTGACAGAGGTCCGACATGGACCCTGCTGAGTCAGAGCTTTCCAATCAGCATGCAGCATGAGCTTTGCTGGTTGCAGGGCTATAGGTCTGACTTACTATGAGGCATTGGACCTCTGCAAAGAGACCACTGGTTCCACACAGAGAGATTGTGTCCCACTCTGCAGCTGCTGGCAGGGGGAAAGGCTTCTCAACTAAGGCTGTGGGTCCTATAGAAAGAAAAGGAACTGTAAGATATTTAACACCTTTTGTTTTGAAGGATTTGAAGCATAAACTGTTGGCATCGCAGAGCAATCAATCAAATTCAGCATTAGGAAATGACAGAATGGAGAATGAAAAACAATATCTACTATTAGCATAGGAAGAACTTCTTTCAGACACCCAAATTATGTATAACAAATCTCAAGTAAGAATGTGTCTCCGGGAACATTTGTCATAGATGGCCCATAGCAACCATCCAGTTTCTTCCATTGACTGTCCTACTCGGCTCAATGATAGAGAAAGGGGGAATTGATTGGTGAATATGGTAGACTGTCTAAGTCAAACCCTCACATTTTTGTAATAAATAGGGCCCAGTGTATAAAGTATTTTGTTGACTTTGTCAGTGGAGCAGCTCCACCCATGCGTGAATAGTTAAATCTCATCTAGGTCAGTAAGGGGTCACGCAGCGCTGTGTGGTCAGCAGGGATGACTGTTGATTGACTGGTTTTAACACCAGACATGACTGCAGCTTGTAGCATTCCATGTTGGCAAGTGACTTACGCCCAAAGAACTTTGTGTCCATCATGACACTAGTGTTGGAGGCACTGAATGCCCTACAGCCTCTGATAACTATAGCAACATGTACAGCTTCCAGCAGCTATCACTGCCAGTGGGTTTGTGTTATAGAATAATATGTCTGCTCCCAGCACGCTTCAGCCATGAGGGCTCGTCGCTTGGGGTTATCACAACCTGTTCTGTGCAAGTAGAACAGCTTGTAGCATCCTGTTGGTGTCTGCCACAAAGCCCAAGGGCTTGAAGCCTGCACTACATTCCACGGAGAGGTAATTATGAATGTAGATACCATGGATATCGGCTAGACTCGGCCCTTTTGTTTTTTAGAAATTGTATACAAAATATTGCGATCATTTGTTGGTCTCTGAGGACAGACTGGTAAGATTTGAAGGTATCCATGGAAATTAGATGACAATTGATGAATGTAATTTACAAGGTTGTTTCAGTAAAAAGACAGAAAGGGCACTTGGCCCGGGCCTGAAATTTGTGTACATTTTTGAACATTTCAGTTAAAGTGGGTGACACCACTATTCAGCTCTAATGTCCAATCATTTCATTATCTTTAGGGGGGAAACTGGACATGTAAAAAGATTTGCAGGTAGTGTTAAATGCTAGTTTAAACAAATATACATTGCCTAGAAAAGGTTTTCTTTTTTTTTGCCCAAACACTTACAATCATCATGCTTCGGAACAGCTCCAACTCCTGTCCAATACAAGACCCTTGGGACAGAGCAGTCTCCAGCAGCTGTCCATCTACTAGCTTGGAGAAGGGAAGAGGGAGAAGTGGGGAGCGGAGAGAAGGGCAGTGACCGGCCTTGCTGTGGCTCTGTTTGTGGGGACACACCGCTTACTATCACACACAAAGGTGGCTCCATAGGACCCTCCAAGGGAAAGAGCCATCCTATAACAGGATATCGGGGCCACTTTTAAACATTAAGAAGCATCATCCATTGTAAGTGATTTCATCAGCATTTGAAATAGCTTAAAAACCTTTTGATTTTAATATGACTTTAAGTCTTATGTGAGTACTTTGTACGTTTTTCTAAAGGAAAACAAACAATTCCAGCTCTACAGATCAATTTTTCTGGCAACGTCTACAAAAGATCAGTCTTTCCACAGTTTATGATGCCTATTCTTTGTTCGGACCAGTTTTCTAGTGTCTATGTAGCCAAATCCCTGAAAATCAGTAGGGAAAAATCCATCCAGGGTAAATGACCATTTACACAAAGCAGGACTTGCCTCTGGGCATTGGGGAAGACCTAAACACATAAAAGGTTCCCTGACCTGACAGTCATATTGGATGAATGTTCTCTTGTGTCTGTAGTTAATTGCAATTGCCTTGTACGATAAACAATTGTCAATACTGGTACTCGTCAATGATGTTGTGATTGTAGCTTGGTTTGTCAAATTTTTGTTGAAAGTTCTAGAATTTAGGCATTACATATCCACAGTGCTGGCCAATGTCTTCAGTTCACCATACTCAGTTATCTGCGTCCGCTGGGATATCTGTCTATGAACAAGTCTATTTACCACCAGAGCTGTAGCAAATAATATAGTAGACAAGTATAAAGCCCATAGGCACTAGCCTTGTAGGCATGATTCAACAATATTTAGGCAGCATTGTCCCTAAATATTGAATATTTGGCTGGCCAAGCATTTCTCTATAACCTATGATCAGTTAAGAGGTGAGGCTCTCATAGATACATCCTGACATTGGCTTTTCAGAGGAACACAGCAGCAGTCAGTCAAGCATTCAAACCACTGAAGAGCTTAGAAGCAGTTTACGTTTGCAAAGCATGTGTACTGCTGTCTGGGAATTCGACTTAAATCCCCTTCCAGATGCGTCCTTAACTCCAGCTTTGCTTGGCTATCAAATACAATAGAAGAAAAACTAAGAAAGCACTAATCTAAAGACCTGGAATGTGGTTCCATGACACTCTTCTCCTTCACTCATATGAGCCCTGAAGAAGGGAGAGTCCAATCCCCTGAAACACCTCGGCTGTATCGCATAACATTTACAAATAAAGTCTAGAACCAATACTTTTCTGGTGGATGGCTTTTCGCTCCAGTTGCTCCTCATTGCACACAGAAACCATTAGTCTAAAGAACCAACATTTGGTCCAGTACCTCTAGCAGTTGGGCAGCCCTTGACCCACATATGGTCCTAAATAACTTCCAGTGGAGTACCCCAAAGTCGGAGCTCTGAGACTCTAAAACTATTTCCAGAATTCACCCAGCTACAGACACAAACATTTTATAAGTCTCTTTTTTAGCATCCTGGTCAGGATCCCCAGTGGAGGAAACTCCAGCCATTTGGAGTGCAATGATCACTTTATTAGTGTAGGACATAAAAACAAACCAACGCATTTTGGGAATATATTGCTCCCCCTTCATCAGGACTGCTTTGGTACTTTTAGGAATGTTGGTCTCATAGGCACTGCAGTCTGTGTCCTAATATGATAAAATTGCTTTGGAGTGCTGTTGTATATGCAGTGGCACAACAGGCATTCTGGAACACTGTTATCATAATAGATATTTGAAGACTTTCTGTTCACACATGGTTTTCCTCAGCTATCTCCACATTTTTGTAAAGAAAGTTGCATTTTCCTGTAGATTAAAATTGAAATCCCACTTTCCAACATGATACATTTTAATCCTGATGTTTTTTTCTCTTCAGATAGCTGTCAGCAGCTGGACAACAGCCTAGACTCAGAACATCAGACTGGGGCAGTGAATGATGACCTGGATGACTCCCAGATCCGACTACAGTTGAAACGTAAACTCCAACGCAACCGCACATCTTTCACTCAGGAGCAGATTGAGGCACTAGAAAAAGGTCAGTAAGGGGATCTCAGCTGCCCTGAGGTCTCCAAAAACTGTTTCTTATTATCCTGCTTCAAATTCGGTCATCTAAGGTGACTTATATACATAGTTAACTAGGTTGAGAAAAAATAGACATTTAACAATGCTTTATTTACTTCCTGACCTCCAAAGGAGATTAGCTTCCTGGATCAAAATATGACCATAATATTGTGCTTTAACTGTAAATAGCAATAGTTTAAAAAAAAAAAAACACACTGTCATTTTTTGAAGACAAACTCCACACATTCCACATGTTCTTCCAGTGTTGTGTTCAAAATAGGTTCTGGTCCTCTCTTCAGACTGCACTGCAGTTAAGTGGTGAAGCCTAGTCTAGGATCCCCATCCCTTTAGCCTGTGTTTGGATAGTAGAGGAGCAGCAGGACACTGAGGAGTTCATATCTGTGCTCTGCTCTCCTGTATGTATGGTTCTGGGAGCACTGTGCCAAGCAGTGGAGCCTTAATTGCCTCACAGTGCTGCCCCACCCTCTGCCAATCTTTTGGAAGATAAAAGTTTCTTCATAAGTGCGTTTCAACCATTTATCTAACTGTGTGTTGGTGGTTAGATTTAAATACCTGCCAGAGAATACAGTATATCTCCAGACAAGGACTTTGGAGAAGGAAGGTATTCGAATTCACATTAGATACTGTATACATTTTGTCATCTATAATTGGCAGTCTGGAATTACATGTTTGCTGTCCCTGGAAATAATAAATAACTGATGTACTTTTTATTTTTGGCTATCCTTCTACCCCACCATCATGGCTAGTTTGTAGAAATGTCTAGAAGCCAATATGTCCTTTATTAGAACCCTAAAAGATCAATTTTTAAGGGTTGGTCCACCCAATACAATCGATGGTCCCTATCTCACGTGCATACATACAGGGACAATTTGGAGAGGAGCCAATTAACCTTCCAGCATGTCTTTGGCGTGTGGCTGGAAACCGGAGTACCCAGAGGAAACCCACACAACGATCATCTCTGGTAGATGTTGTAGGCCTAAACCATCTTACAATTTCCTATTTCTCTTGGGGACTCTTTTGGTGAGTTATCTGCTCTTGAGTACCTGCAACCTGATGTGGTTATTCCCTGACACATGTTTAATTTACTTCACAGTATAATATGTAGAATGCAACAAGGGGAGGTAGGCGAGAACATCCAAAATTCTAAGGTAGTCAGGAGCAGTTAGTCATGATTTATAGCAAGGATCTCTTACTATTGACTCCATTAGGTTCACCTACAACTTAAATATTACCTCTGGATGGACTGGCCCTTTAACCCCTTCCTTCTGTCTATAAGGCAACTGTATATTTAATTGCAAATGAGCCTTACATTACTAATTGTCCTCTGACAGCATGGCGGTGCACACAAAAACAGCAGACCCCTAACATTGTTTTTTTTCCACAGTAAATTAACTATTTATTATCTGCAAGACATTTGCATGTTCTCCCTGTGCTTGTGTGAGTTTTCTCCGGGTACTCCGGTTTCCGCCCACACCCCAAGACATGCTGGAAGGTTAATTGGCTCCTCTCTAAATTGTCCCTGTATGTATGCATGTGAGATAGGGACCTTAAATTGTAAGCTCCTTCAGGCAGGGACTGATGTGAATGTACACAATGTAATGTATTCCTTTCCCATTGCACTGCCAGAACGGAATCCCGTGGTAATATAATGGATGGTGTTGAATGACATGTGGATGGCATTGCACAAATTCAAATGTAGACGTAGTCACTCGCACACACGTCACTGTGCTTCTTGCCTGATGAAGGGACCATGCTAGGTTCCGAAGCGTTGCTTTGTACTTGTGATGCCACGTGTATCTGATGCCAATAAAAGGACGGATTGATGCATCGGAACTAGGTGTGCGAGTGACTACTTCTTCTACATGTACACTATGTAAAGCGATGCGTAAAATTGTCGGCGCTATATAAATACCTGTAGTAAATATTAACTGAATGAATAATTGGCCTACCCCACCTTCCCCCTGTATGTCATATTACTTACACTGAAGGTGTTCTTTAAACATCTTTTTACATTTTAATTTATCAAGCATGGTGGATACTCATCCTTAGACAGGCATTTTATTAAGTCTGAACATTTGTAAAGCAGGACTCCCAAAAAGATTTACAGGACTGCCTTTGGACCCTTAACAAGCCCAAATATAGATATTGTTCATTCTAATCTGTAGATAGTACAATATTTTTACAGGGACCCTTTGGTTAAATTCTGTGATTATTACTGCCAACTACCAGAAAGAGGATTTTGCAAAGATGAAAGCAAGTGTCTTTCTAGTGTCTGTCTGTGTGCAGCTTCAGTACACATTTTAGTACAGGAAGGAATCAGTGGTGCATTGAGCGTATGAGACCGCATTATACACATGGGAGACCTGCAAGTGTGAAACCAGCACTGTTTCCGCTAAACACAGAGGAGCTGTGCTATTACTCAGCAGCCTCTCAGCACAATGTGGACAGGAGCAGCTGCAGACTTCTATTTCCTGAAAGTTCAAATTGTAAATTGGTCATTGGATTGTGTAGTGTGTACCTCCAGGTAATGGCATGCATTTTAATTTATTTCCAGAGCCCCTGGAGGCACTAAAACCCATGGTGCCCTTTTAAGCAAACTGCAGCCAGGATTTTGCATGGTTATGCTGCTACCTGCCAGACTTGCTTTCCCATTGAATACTGAAATATAAGCAAAGTTTTTGGCCTTGCAGAAGCTTTACCCATAATGTGCACAACATATTTGCACATTAGGGCATATTTACCTTATAAAATACCCACCTCCAGCACAGTCTCCACAATCCACAATCTCCCTTGTTGCTCCATTTCCATCTTCTGTCTGTCTTCTTCTGGGTCCAGGAGTTTTTGGTTGCCTTGATTGGTTGGGATGATGTAACTCCCACTCATTCCAGGATTGTACAGTACACTGAGCAGCGTATGCATGGCAGACAGTGTACCATTCGTAAAAAAAAAAAAGAAATCTAGCAAGCAAGGGGGGAGAACATGCAGAGTCTCTTCTACCATAACTATCAATTTGCTAATAGCATTTTACACTGCAAGTTTAGTTTCAATTTACATATTATGGGTAGGCTTATTGGCCAATACAAGGGGAGAGCCACTGTGTCTGTTTGCAATTTGCATAATAGAGTGCCCTGGATTTTGAGCATTCTTCAATGGCACCTAAGCCCACACACCACCTTCCAATTTTATAGCATTCCACTGGGCCCTAGTCAGTATATGCTCATTTCTATTATCCTGACCACCACAATATAACCTTTGTGCTTTACCTGCTACATGCTATTACTCAGTCAGAGCACAGAGCATATTCTGCACTAGAGAAGTTCCTCAATCTCAGCTGCACGTTCCAATATTGTATCCCTTGGCTACATGGTCAACCATATGGTCATTGTACAGCAGAGCCTCCCTTTTCTCTGATGATCATTTAGTACCCAAAACCATAGTTCTGTGACATGTAACTGGTTCCACTGGTATTGGAAACATAATGGGAATTATTGTCAGTGGTGCTGGTGATGTCAATGGAGTGAATCATTTATATGATGTAGTGAATGGGACCTGACTTCAAAGAAGGTTAAGGTGTACGTAATGCATAGCAAAAACTTTTTTTCAAGTTTTGAATAAGGTAGGGAAAGGTCAAACTCTTGCACATTTTATTATTCCAGCCTGTGTCCCTGCTGTGTAGATTTACCCTCTTTATTGGTCTTGGTGACCACTGTCACAGAGGCAGAATGAGAAGGGAAATCCAAAATTACAGAGTTCCCACTGTAATAAGAGCACAGATTTGCTCTCTCTGCTGCCCCAATGCTAGGTTCCTCAATACGCTGCCTCTGACACCGTCGTGGTTTTCGGGGTCCCAGGGACCACTGCAATCACTTCAGAATGGAGAGCGGCGAGCAGAGTGTTCTCCGCTCTGCTCCGTGTAAACAGTGAGAGGAGAGAGCTGCACTCGCAGCCTTCTCCTCTTAGCTGTTCAAGGATAGCCAGCACAGTGCTGTGCTAGAACTCCTGTATTGGAGGGGACAGGTTCAATAAAGAGAACCCTTCACCTCCAAATGCTACCACACAGGGGATGTGAAGAAAAAAAAATCTAAAACCCTGACGTCCCCGTTATCTGGTTGCCATTCTCCATGGGGAGGGGGGTGTTTGGCAGGGAGGGGGGCGCATTGAGGAACCCGGCCTTGGGGCAGCAAGGTAAATCTGATCCTGCCAGTCATGAGAGAAATATGGGGCCAGCCATTGCTAACCTCCTTATGAGAATGCTAGTTGACCTGGCATGACCTAGCTTATGTTGACTCATTATCTTTTATATACCAGGAACATGTGTACAAAGTCAGAGAATAGTCAAAAGTCTTTATCTGCATAATTGTCCAGGGACAGTGACTATTAAAGCAAGTGAGTGAGCATGTCAGCCAAGCCACAAGTGTTTTTAAAAGGAGAGCTTACTTTTATAAGTAAATAAAACAATGATCGTGAGAAAAAAAAAGTTAGCATCCTCTAAACAAAACTTATTCTACTTTTAAACTAAACTTGAGCATGTGGTGGAAGGTATGATAAAAAAAAATAGTGCTTGAGGTATGCTGGGTATTATTCTCCCAAAATAGTGAACGACCAAACCCTAAAAGAAAGAGGAAGAACCTACTTGAAAAAGAGGAAGTGTAACTAGGGCACCTGTTACAGGATGTAACTTCTAACTCCTCCCACGTATCTTCCCAATAAAGTGATTTTGAATCAGAATTAGTGTGGGGACTCAGAGAGAAATAGGTGTTAACTTGTCTACAGGCCTTGTGGGCAATATGTTTCTGAAAGTCTGCTTCACCCTCAATCAGAATGCAGGGCAGATTTATAAATTATATAAATAGTCTGAATGACTAACAATAATTATTAATGATAACTCAGAGCAACACATTCTGGTCCTAAAACTATGGCAATTAGACAACAGCAACTTCTGTCTTGGATGCACCACATCCTGGTGTCCCTCTGATCTATAGAAAGGCATCCATGGTGCAGCTAGAAAGCTTCAGCTTTCTAGCTGTAAAGTATCCATTTGCTTACAAAATGCCCTTATTTTGGGGTTACTGGAGTGGTATGTAGACTTAAAAAAAAGTCACAGTTGGGCTTATGCAAGAATCCAATTATGGAGGCCTAAATTATTATACATTATAGGGTTAATTTACTAAAGGCAAATAGGACACTCACTTTGCAAGGGAATTTTCACTTAGCTTAGTGAATCAGGTGAAGCTCTGCTGACGTCCATCATCCATTCATGTGC
This sequence comes from Nanorana parkeri, assembly GCF_000935625.1. Lineage (NCBI taxonomy): Eukaryota > Metazoa > Chordata > Amphibia > Anura > Dicroglossidae > Nanorana > Nanorana parkeri. The sequence continues at coordinate 441,666 of NW_017307238.1, read as the reverse complement.
AAGCAAAAATACTGTTTTTAAAAAAAATGTTCTTGTACTTGATTAGATATTCTTTGCAAAGTAAATTTTAACCACATTCGCTGAGTTAAGAGAAAATTCCCTTTGCAAAAGTAAATTTCCTTTTAGTAAATCAACCCCAATATGTGCAGACTTCCTTTGAAAGATTTGCCCCAAAGTGAAACTTTGACCGGAATTAAAAAACTTGCAAGCAGGAAGGATTTCTAATGCACAATGCACGTGCGATGTCAATCCTGAAATACGGGCTTCTTACCTTTCTTCTAGCAAACTGCTGTGGTGTACAGGACGCCAGGAATGGGTCCTGGATGGACGGTATATCCCTCCCTTGTTTAGGTGGTGGTCCCGTTAAGGTCACCTTGTATTCAGGGTTCTCGCCAAGCAGGGTGAGGGGCTCCGGGTCGGACTTGTAAGGGAAACTGCTAGGCAGTCTTCCCAGAGTTGTTAATTATACATGGGTCCTGGAATCCAGAGGCTCAGAGAGATTTTTGGGTGGGACAGAGCCTCTATCTATGAATATTACAGTGGCCATACACCTTACAATTATCGTTCCATTGCTTTCATCCTGTCACTGAACCGTCGTCCATGTTCCGCTCGAAACCCCCATTATGCAAAGACAAATGTGGATTTCAATTATCGTTAGTTATTAATACTAGCTGACCGAATTTCGTCGATCAACAGAACGGATTTTCATTGGCACATGTGCAGTGTTCATGGTACAATTCTTTTCGTATGAAAACGCCACTAATCCTACAATTTCTGTACCAGTCGAAAAAAGTTTTCTGGCCTGACCAATCGGGGGAATTCAGCCACTTGTACAGTAATTCTGATCATTCACTTCCCATGAACTGGCCGATTATCGTACGAAAACCCAATCTCGTTCGTTTTTCGAATGATAATTGCAAGGTGTATGGGCACCTTTCGAATGAACTTTGAGCTACCCATGCACAGCTCAGTGTACATTCTCAGAATACCTTGGTGCCAGGATGAATGAACTCCTGTGTGTAATGCGCAGAAGTTACATCATTACAATCTCTGGAACTCTTTACCCCAACCTGTCCGTCTATCTCCCACCTTGACTACCTTTAGGCGTTCCCTAAAGACTCATCTCTTCAGGGAAGCTTATCCCACCTCAACCTAACCACTGAACCATCACATTCTAAAACAATTCATCCTCACACAGCTACCTCCTTATGTATTACTTCTCCCTCCTTTTTAGATTGTAAGCCCTCAGGGGCAGGGCCCTCCTTACCATCTTGTCTTGAATTGTATTGTGATTGTAATGTCTTCCTTATATTGTAAAGCGCTGTGCAAACTGTTGGCGCTATATAAATCCTGTATTATAATAATAATAATAATCAAGATGGCTGAAGACCCAAAACCCAGTAAAAGTCGGGGAGAAGATATTGGCTCTCTGACGATGCATCACTGGAGGGGAGGTGAGTATTGGAGGGTTTAGTTCTTCTTTAATTTATGGATTATTTAGTAGGACTCTAAGCCTTGGGAGTTAGAGGTAAGGTCAACTCCGGCCCCCCAGCTGTGCTTTATCTACAAATCCCAACATGACTCTGGAAGTCATGCCTGTAACTGTCAGTCTAGCAATGCCTCATGGGACTTGTAGTTGCCCACCCCTGGGTAAGAGGTAACCCGAAGTCTGGCAGTTGCAACTGTGTCTCCTGAGTGAACACAGCTCTGTAGTTAAAACAGACTCCACCACCCATATATAAAAAAAATCCCATGTATAAGCCCAGCGATGTCACTGGTTTCTACAGGACACAGCCTGATGCCGAGGTGGAAGGTTAGTATATTTTTCATCTTGAGCTTTTTTTAATATATGTTTAATTCTGTTTTTTTTTACATGGGGTGATAGGGATCTAAATCTAAAAGTTAAGCAGATCCTATAGTGTCATGCAAGGTCTGCTTCAGAGAATATAACCAATACTGATATGAAACTATTATGGTTATATATATATATATATATATATATATATATACAAATATAGGAAAGGGGAAGCAGAGGAATATGGAGGTAAAAAGCAATATTGAGAGCTATGCAGTCTGATGGGAAGAACATTGCTCTGAAATGTGAAATTTACCTAAGCTTTCTATCTTTTTTGTTTAAGAATTTGAACGGACGCACTACCCCGATGTCTTTGCCAGGGAAAGATTAGCAGCAAAGATCGACCTGCCTGAAGCTCGCATCCAGGTGAGGCTAATATTCATTCTTGTGAGTGGTACAGAACACAAGTAAAATCTATACATACACAGGGCTACATGAGCCTTTCTATCTCTATATCTAGTGCTATCACTATCTCTATCTCTCTACTGCTTACTGGCGCTGCTAATGATATGATGGGCAAGAAATAGTTAAATAACTTACTGGCTTACTGTGGAATTCTAGACATATTAAGCCATTTGGGGGGCTATTTATGTATGTAATATGCACGCATGTTTTTTTACTAGAGCTTAAATGGACTGCGTAGTGTTTGGTATATATTATCTTTCTTTATTTTTTTATGTGTAGAACTTAAAAAGAAAAAGAAATGTTGTGAAGACAGGGGAAAATTGCATATGTATATAACATATTTCAATTTCCAGCCACTAGGTGAAACTCTTGGCTCCTTTTCATGTGTATACCAGGCTTACAGTAGAACTATTGCCTCCCATTAAAAAAAAAAAAATATGTGTTGCAATGCTTAATTATAAGTGCATCTGCACTTACAGTTTTCTCCTAGTCCAACTGCAAAGTCCCTCAAGTACCTGTTGATGCTGCCAGTGACGTCCATCTAATGAAGCTTCATGACATGGGGTGGCAACAATGCTGCACTTCTCCTAAATTCAGAGCAGAGTTGCCATTCTCATGTAGGCTGG
>NW_017307238.1:437880-438735 GCF_000935625.1 Nanorana parkeri | reverse complement strand
GCTTAGTGGTGGAGGGTGGCAGCTGCAGGTCTGAGACCCAGGACACATGGGACCCAGGACTTTACCTAAACCAAATATGTGTTTCCCATAATTGTGTAATTTTTTGCAAAAATAAGTTTAATACCTTTTTAGGGTTTTCTACCTATCAGTCATGTGATCGTACAGCCTTTCCTATGTTTCTAATAGTAGAATTGAGGGGAACATGTCAATGATGGAAGAGGACAGTAATCACAAAGAGAAAAAGATGGGGTTTTTGAGGTACCAAATGACAATTCCAAGGCAATTGAGAGTAAAAAATATTTGTTATTATTAAATAGTGATACAATACTGTATTCCCTTTTGTTTGCTATTTCTCTCTTTGCGGCTACTTTTTTTTTTAAAGAACTCTTACACCTCTAAAACAAGTTGAATAGATTTATGTGTGTACGTATGTATACACATTTATTCGTATTTACATGCACATACACATAAATTACATGAAAATACTCCAATATTGCAAGATTTAGCCATTTTTTTTTTAAGGATCTGAATGCTGTTCTAGATTACAGAACTGAACACCGCTATATATGATACATTGGCTACAATAGAGCCAAATAATAATAGATACATAGATCTATAAGAAAAATGGCATACAGATCTGAAAGTGGCGTTTTTTTTGCCTGAGCCCCATATGGTTAACTTCAGAGTCCATGCTGTTGGCTTCTTGCAGCTTTCTAATATGGGCTAAAAAATAGAAAAACAGAAGCCAAAACCACAAAGTTGACACTTGATTACTCATCATTGGTAGCATCAATGTAACAAGCAACAGAGGCTGTTTCATTACATTTTATGATCTAGATCTGATCCATATACAGT
>NW_017307238.1:360503-437334 GCF_000935625.1 Nanorana parkeri | reverse complement strand
ATTGGCTACTGCAATTTGAAATATCCAATAGCAGGCTGGCTATTGCTCCCAGCAATGAAGTGAAATAAATAAAAATGTAAAAAAAAGTGAAATAAATGTAAAAATTAAAAAATAAAGTTAAATAAGTAAAAAGTAAAAATGTAAAAAAATAAAAGAAATAAAGTTTAATATAAAAAAAACAAAAAAAGTTTAAAAAAATAAAAAGTGAAATAAACTAAAATTAAAAATCCCCCATAAAATTAAAGGCCCCAGCTCCTGCGAACACACGCATTTAAAAAAAAATTGCAGACTGTATGGAGCCACGCACAGCCGCACAACTTAAAAAAAAAAGAAGCAGCCTCTGGGGAGAAGAACCCTGCGATAAAGGTAAGGGGGGTTGCAATTTGGCCATTTTACACCCTAGCAATGTGGTCCAGGCTAGTGCTAGCGCAAGGATGTATAGGCATAGGCAGCCAACTAAGGGGGAAGGGGGCGCAAAGATCCAGCTTCGCCTGTGTAGACAAAAATCCTTGCACCGGCCCTGAGTGGCGAATCCATGGGTGGACTGACTCGGCTAAATGAAGCCCCCCGGCCACAGGTGCAGTGGCTCCCTCTGCCACCTGCACCGCTACAGATGCAGCTCTGTAACCGGGCAGCTGCTCGCTCCTCGAGGGGGTCCTCAAGAGGCCTCAAGAGGCCCCAGCGGGGTGCCCTCTAACATGCCTGACAGCCAGCGGCGGTCTACAGTGGGCAAAAGTGCCTATGTACCAGACATAGAGCTGAGTAAGGCCAGAACCATGTAGGGAGCCCTGTGGGAGGAGAGCACCATCCCCCAGCCAGTCACCCCTTTCATGGACTTACTAGGAGTCCTCACATGACCCGACCATTCACACTACCGTTACATGGATGGCAAAAGTTGCAGGCAGGGGCGGGGAGAAGGCGGGGGACGAGTCAGAGCGGGAGGAGGGCCAATTAGCTGCACCATGGGCCTCTGGGTTGTACTTGCCCCCTGGGCTAAAAGTTGCCAGTCAGCCTGTGCTGTATTCCGCACCTACTGGGTGCTGAGAGCTGATTTAGCTGCGGATGGCGTCGGCGGTTGCGGTATTTAGGATTGTGGGCGGCGTTGGACTACATGTCGGAACCGCAGGGCGCAGATGCCATCCGCAATTAATCAGCTCTTGGCGCCCATCGGTTGCGACATGCAATGAAAATTATTAGTGCCCCCCCAGATTTGACTGTGGTATCTTATGTGCCCCTCCTATATATTGTTCCTAGAGTCGCCACTGTCCATATATGAAGAAACAGGTCACCAGCACTCAAATGATTTAAATAGATATGTCCTTTTTAATGGACAATTATGTCACAATAATCAACAAAGCCGACGTTTCGGGGCCGCGCAGGGTCCCTTCTTTCTGCCTTGAAGAAGGGACCCTGCGCGGCCCTGAAACGTCGGCTTTGTTGATTATTGTGACATAATTGTCCATTAAAAAGGACATATCTATTTAAATCATTTGAGTGCTGGTGACCTGTTTCTTCATTTTGTACTTTGCACGGTGCCATCCGTGGTAGTTACTACAAGCACCATCGTTTTTACTGGCCGGGATTGCTGTAAGGTGTGCGGAGAGCACCTTCGTCAACTGAAAACTGTCCATATATGATCTATATATACTTTGTATGTACCAATAAAAATGTAAAGAGGAAGGAAAGTTGTTACATAACAGGAACCACTAGTTCCTTTTTAAAGCAGTACTCGAGCCAAAGCCATATACAGATTTCTATAGGCTGCATGAAAATTAGGTCAATTGTTCTGGGTAACTAGGTAGCCATGGTGCTCAGTAACCCATCTTTTTCATTTGGATAGAGTAACATAGGTTGGAACACCCATTTTTTGTAATATGTATGTCCTGTTAGGTCCCATTTACACCCAAGCATGAGCGTAGCCAGGCAATTTACAGGGTTTTTGTGAAGTTTTTTGCATCTTTCACCTGTGATTTGAAGTATAGAAAAATAATTTTAAATTTTTTCCCCCAGAGACTTTTAAAACATAGTGCCTAAAAAACACTTGTAAACACACTTTTCAAGCATTTTTCACACGCTCTCATTAAAGTCTATTGGGCAAAAAAAGGCACAATTCTGACCCAAATGAAGCTCATCTACTTTTTTGAGACTGACGTGGTAGGAGACATGTGACACAAAAAAACTACTATGGTGGTTTTTACTCTGGAGTATATCTGATATGGAGAACAAATTACTGGAGGATCCTGCCCCAAGAGAACCACTGGAGGATCCTGCACCCAAAATTGGAGCCGTGCTGGCAGAGAACTGTATTTTCTGTTTAAATGACACAAAGGTGTGAATGGACCCATTGAGAATATAGGAATCTTCATCTTGAGCATTGTCATGCTTCTGAAATCGTGTGACAAAACTCTCAGGTGTGGAATAATTCAAGAGGGGATTGGACAATTTCCTCAGAACAACGAAAAAAACAATACCGGCGCCTCTGATTGCAAGATGGGCTGGTTGTAAAGTTGGCTTAAACACTCAAAAGGCAGCTCTCACTGGTCAAAAAGACCATCGATCTAGGAAACAAGGGAAATAACAGAGCGCCTCCAAATTGTAAAAGTGTAATTTATCTGTACAACGCGCAAATAAAAATGTACTTACAGGAAAGTCGGTGGCTAAAAGCATACAAATGGTGATAAAGTATACAATCTCTAGCAGCGGAAGTCTGAAGAAGTACAGCACATCAGCGTCCTCTGCCCCCTTGAGTTCTAAAGATCTATGCGTTTCAGGGGCACGCCCCCTTCATCAGAACCTTCTTCATCAGAGGAGGTTCTGATGAAGGGGGCGTGCCTTCATCAGAGGAGGTTCTGATGAAGGGGGCGTGCCCCTGAAACGCATAGACCTTTAGAACTCAAGGGGGCAGAGGATGTTGATGTGCTGTACTGCTTCAGACTTCCGCTGCTAGAGATTTTATACTTCATCACCATTTGTATCCTTTTAACCACCGACTTTCCTGTAAGTACATTTTAATTTGCGTGTTGTACAAATAAATTACACTTTTACACTATGGAGGCGCTCTGTCTTGCCCCTTGTTTCCTAGATTTCCTCAGAGACCATAATATACAGGGGTACAAGTTAGGGTTGCCACCTGTACGGGATTCACCCGGACAGTCCGGGTTTTGAAAGCTGTGTCCGGGTTTCATGGCAGCAGAGACCCGGACACATGATGTCATGGAAACAAGGGCAACCAAAATTAAGATAGGGGCTACTGGCCCCCCCACTGAAAATAATCTTTAGATATGAATGGGCGGCGCTATTTAAATATGAATAAGCCGCAACTCATTCTCCCCAAAAAATCTCTATGCGTCGCTAGAGTGTTCGGGTTTCATTGAAAGAAACGGTGGCAACCCTAGTACAAGTACTCTTAAGAATGAGAACACACAGGGACCTACACATACGCACACATCAGTAGGACCATACACATAAACACAATAGGTTGAACTTGATGGACATGTGTCTTTATTCAACCTCAAATACTATGCAACTATGTAACTATGTAACTGAATGGGGCCTTGGGGAGATTTTGACACAACAGGAAGTGAAAGGAATCATCCTAGACAGTTGACACCGGAACAAGTGTCTGTATTGGAAGATTTCCGCTCTGTTCTTGTTCCAGTGACAGCTGCAAAGTTTTATATTTCTAATCACTTTCTTCTCGTCACTGTTATACAGATAGAGAGGGTAAATCTTTCCAGATGGGATACAGACCGCAAAGCAGAAGAAGGTTTGAGTCAGGGCATGTGGAGGAGCAGTTTATTTTTCACTTTTGTTCTGTGCCACAAGCCCAGCACTAAAAAAAACTGTCCAAGTCAAGGTAGGAGTCAGGCTCTGGACACAATTCATTATTTTTCTATGCAAAAACTCTTTATTTAGATCTAAATGGCCTCACTTTGGCAGCTCTCTACATAGCAGGGGGTCACCCAGAGCTAGGGGTCACCTAGCCAGGAACGTCCAAACACATGTATTGAGAGTCCAGATCTGTATTTTATCAAATTCACAGTGGAAAAAGGATAATAAAGGGAAACCAACACGTTTTGTGGCACAGAAAATGCCCCTATATCAAGATTTAATAAAATTGGCAGAATTCAAGTGGACTCAAACGTGCTCTTAAGCAGACTGTAATCACAAGATTTTGGGAAGAACAGCCAGTTTGCAGGATGCCAGTATTAATAACTACGTGATAATGAAGGGATATTTTATGGCTGACTGCGATGGGCCCCTTTGTTATCCTTTTTCCATTTCCAGGAAGAAATAAAATATACTTCTTTATTCTTGATACATGTGTTTGGTGCTCCTTCTGGTTGAACTATACTAAAAAGAAGTGTGTCTGTGTTGGCTTCTTGTTCTGAGGTGCTGAATTTCAGATTATCCTGTCACACCTATCACATCCTCAGCCTGGTCTACTAATGTTGCCATAGCAACAGGCAGCCAAAGAATATAGAGAGGTACTTCCAAGGTACTCTAAATACCTTAATCACTGGATGAACCAAGTATATTGTCTACCCCTTCACTCTTCCTTCACAACATTTTTATTATTACAGTATAGTGTATAGAGGACCACTTTCTTTTTTAGGTCTGGTTCTCTAACCGGCGAGCCAAATGGAGACGAGAAGAAAAATTACGTAACCAGAGGCGCCAGGCGAGCAGCACGTCCAGCCATCTTTCTATCAACAGTTCTTTCTCCAACAGTCTTTACCAGTCCATACCGCAACACAGCAGCTCAGGTAAGTGTGAAAGAGAAGGTAGACAACAGTCACTAATTGTAAGAGCGGAATAGAATCTGTACTGCAAGCACTTAGAACCCTTTCATAATGTGACAGAGGGTTGTCTCAGACCTTATTTAAAGTACCAACCTATCAGATTCTCACCTTTGTTCTGCCGCTGCACAATGATCGCTTGCTGTAACAAGGATTGTACATAGAACAATATCGGACCTCTGAAAAGTACAAGCATGCATATGTGCTCAGTACTTGGCTTGGGCCCCTTTTGCAGCACTTACTGCAATTACTTTTGCACGATATTCTAATTATTCGAGTTTCACCTGTATATTGATAGAAATGGGACACAGGGAATTATGGGGAAGACATAGTCTAAACCCTACTATGAGTTTTGCTCCCGGGAATGCGCGCGCAGCCTGCGTACTGCGCATGCGCCCACGCCGCATGACTTGCGCATGCGCACCTGCACCTCGGGCACCAGGTGTTCCGTGGTCCCTGAGTAGAGGTAACATCCCCTGCTTCCTGACAGAGTTGCTACTCTTGGCTAAAAGTCTGGAAGAGGGCAGTGTCCAAAAGAACATAGGGGTCTCTGTATTTATATGGTTGTTAAACTTGACTAAAAACAGTTTTATGTTTGGTTGGTTCTCATTAACCTTTAAATTCCCTGGTTGCATGCAGTATGTAAATTTAACTCCTTTCAAAAGTCCCTGTTTAAAATTTCAGGGATGAAAGTTTAATGAAGAATCTCCAAATTTGTTTGTCACAGGATCTATGCTAAGCCGAAGTGAAGCAGCTATAACCAACAGCTATGGTTCCTTGCCACCTCTACCAAGCTTTACCATGCCAAATAACCTCCCCATGCAGGTGAGTGTAAGATGTGCTCATTGTAAAGCCCTAATTGTCTAATGGGGCACTCATACAAATACTATCTAGGTATGATGATGAAATTTAGCACCTACAAAGAGGGGACAACTTAAAAAAGCTCAGATATGAAAACTAGGGTGAACAACCAGCTGTAACCTTGAGGGTTATAGTTTCTTATTCACTGCCTGGAGATGGCCAATTAGGATCTTAGCCTAACAATCTACATTTGTCAGCATTTGGCCTCTGTGTCAACCATAAAGTTAAGAAGTTCTAATGATGTGCAGAACAAATGCCAGCAAACATTCAGGCAAAAACTGGAACTTGGCAGCCACTCATGTGCTAGTTTGATCATTAGGGAGTCCAAAAGCCCCAGAAATATGAATGTAGCAAAAGCATCCAGATGTGATAAGTGAAAAGGAGATCTTATATTTGTGATCAACAGTTTTTATTGTATGAAGGGCAGAGCAATAAAACAGTGTTTTATTGTTGCAACCTTCATACAAAGTCTCCTTAAAAAGATGAAAAGATCTCCTTTTCATCTATCATGTCTGAGTGCTTCTGCTACATCCACCTTTTTGGGACTTTGTGCTTCTCTGCTCATCCGAGCAACACCCCTGACAAATATCGAGAGTGACCACCTGCGTGGGGACAGAAATATTCCGCAGAAGCCTATTCACGGTTGCCTGATTTGCCCTATGGGATCTCCTGTAACCTTCTCTGTGTGAGTATGATAAACCCAATACCCTCTAAAGCTTGTTTTTGAAAGATCTCCTGTATTTCAGTACATTACACTCAGACAAATGTCTCCTGGGATTTTGTCCTTTTTTTTCTCCCTCCATCTTTCTCTTTCGAATTACTAGACAATGTCAGTTAGGACATGTAGTTGCAATGTACATCCTCCAGCTTGTAAAACTTTTCCCAACTGTTCTATATTTTGTCTTACTGTGGATACTTATATGCTATTCACACTGTTATTTCATTTTATATGATCCCAGCCAGTGGCAAGCCAGACCTCATCCTATTCTTGTATGATACCACCAAGTCCCTCAGTCCGCAGTTATGATGCCTATACTCCTACTCAGCTTCAGACGCACATGAATAACCAGAGCCTGGGATCCAGCGCTGGGGGTTCTACAGGTAAAGTCCTTTGAAATAACTCCCAGGGATCAGCAGCAACTGACTTAAATTAAATTATTCAAATCTTTACAACTTTTTGTTGTCAGATACCTAATTTGTAACACAATGATTTCCTATCACTAAGAGGTCAATATGTTGTACAGTAGTTAAAATGCTGCACGTATCTTGGAAAATTGTAGGAAACCACTATTTTTGAAGCTGTAAGGGGGTGTGGTTTACTGAGAAATGATAATGGTGTGTTTGAGTAGGGCCAGGAAATGTGCACGTTTGTATGTGGATTTAAAAGACCATGTCACCAACTTAAAGGAGAAGTATTGGGAGTTTGGGTCACAGGAGTAACTTTTTATGTAGCTGCTGGGGAAATATGATAGAGTGTCACTTGGGTGACCGCTCTGAGTCTGCTGGGGCAATTAAAAATGCATCATCCAGAAGCAGTCTCACGGCTTTTGGATGTCTACACAAGGGAGGCCTTCTTAGTAGGGATGCACAGATACCAGCTCAGATACCAGTGCTGATACTTGGCATTTTCAGATGCTACCAGGGTTGCAGCGTTTGCAGCTGCGACTGGGCCCTGGTGCTCCACAACTGTCCTGAATGTCTAGTCTTAAAGCTGGAAAAGTATCTGTACGTGTACTTGTACCGAGTACGGTACTTGGTATCTGTGCATCCCTACTTCTTAGATAAATAACATGAATAAAATAAAGTAAATGCAGATATAGTTTTGTGGGAAGACTTTTGTAAAAATAAATACTCTGGAGGCAGGATTTCTTTGAGGCTGTAGTTATTTTGCAGTTTAAAAAGACGCTTTCACCTCGTCCATTCAGGACAAAGTGACAGTATCTCTGCAAAAAGGTCCACCCAACCCACTGATACTCACCTTGCCAGCGCTTTATCACAGCTCCTTCCTTTGTTGCAGCCTGCACTAAAATCACCATTGACAAGCCCTGGAAGGAGTGATGACATCACCCCCACGGTTTATGTGACAGTGCTCTGCCTATCAATTGACTGCTGGACAGTGTCGCATGCAATGCACTGTCACTGGAATGTCACTGCACTGTCTCATTAGAGGAGGTCAAATGCTCCGGCATAACATGGGCTGACGAGAGAACATCTAGTATGTGTATGACATGCTTTAGTATAAGTGGGTTGGGGTGCTTTACACAGACACTGTTGCTTTGGCCTGATTGGGCAAGGTAACAGCGTCTCTTTAAAGGAAATGTGTCACCCTGAAATTACTAGTTGTGCGGTTGTCATGCTGAGTGACTAACTTGTCATAAGTAGGATGAAAACATATGACTTTACTGTTGAATACTTATTCTGAGTGATTGACTTAAAAAGTAATGTAGAAAAAGACAGACTATTAGGATTTACAGAATAGCATCAGCAATGGTTGCCCCCCCCCCCTCCCTTTTTTTTAACATTTTAAAATTGATGATTACAAATGTAGTGATATGTACTTCATGGGGCTTGAGATACATTTATATGAATGAGTATATTCTTTCTCTAGTGGCTATTTGTATTCCATTGCAACCATAGAGCATCTCTGATCATTTACCCCTGAAATGATATCTCAGCTAGATAAAGTGCATTGTTTTCAGTCAGTCATACCTGACTGATTGGCTTGCAGTGAAAGGAAAAGTGAGGCACAGCCATTTTGCAGCACCACTAGTGCTGACACCTATCCTGAATGGCTAGTAAACATGATACTTACCATAGACATAAAGCTAGTAGCCCCTTTACAAAGACACTGCCCCTTGGCTCTGAATGAACAAGCTGACTGTGCCCCTTTAAGTCACGGATTCATAAGGGATACTGGAAACGATAGGGTTCAGCTAACAGCTGTATGAGATAAGAGCATGAACTTTTGTATGCCTTGGACACGTGACAACATACAGTATATTCAGATATTGCTATTTCTTCCTTCAGGTCTAATCTCTCCAGGAGTTTCTGTTCCTGTACAAGTACCAGGAGGAGACCCAGATCTCAGCCAGTACTGGCCCAGACTCCAGTGAAGAACATGGGACCTTTGTTGATGAGACTGGAGAAAGCCACCGTGCTGTCACGCAAACTGGAAATATCACTGATTTGACCCAATGGATCTTAGTGAATGACAAAGCAGGAGAATCCAGCCATCTCTCAATTCACAAAATTACACTTCATTCCTAAAATTTCCTTCTCAGTTCAATGCCAAGTAAAAAATACTAACAATACATCCTCAGGTCACCAGACCTCAGCAAGGATCTCTCTTGATATAAAAGGAACCAGACTTTCCAAGTTTATTAGTCATTTTTATGAAAGTTACTTCAATTCCTCAGGCATGACAATCAACTGTGCAATGGCTAAAGGAAATTATACTGTTGCTTATCAACAGGTTGAAAAAAGAACTTCACTCAATTTTTTTCCAGCTTTGGATGGAGTGAGAGCGTGGTCCAATTCAAAATCCACGACTTGGTCTTTCCAGACATTACAGCAGCCACTCGACTTTTCCTATGGCACCAATTCAAGTGAATGCTCCATATAGTGCTATTGTAAATCCATCAGAATGAAGGTAACATGGAAATGCTCAAGTATACCTAACTCATTTCCAGGTTACCTGCCTTTAGTGGATTGTCCATAAGAATATTTGGAGAATTCCTCCTGTGTAGTCATCAGATTTTTCTAGAAGAATTGAGAGGACACTTTGATAGGCATAAATAATGGTGCGCTTCATTTGCAGCCTGCTAATAGTCACTTGTGTGCTGCCTGATGGGACATTGTCAAGATATGGGAGGTATGGGAGTATCTACAGAACAGAAGGACTGTGTTGCAAAAAGAGGGACACTTGGCAACTATGCTCCCGCATGTTCCTCAGCTCTTACTCAAGCAGCAGATGATGCTGCAAGATCATTGGACCTAAACAGCCTTGTGTTGTATAAAATAAACAGTAATAGAAAGACTTAAACACTTCCTTTTCCTGCAGAAAATGCTGCCCCAGGTTTCTACCAGTGCTGGCCACATGCCTCAAGGCCTAGGCACTTGATCTCTGTTGAAGGAAAGGATAAGCCATTATGAACCCTGATCTTCCCTTTTCAACAATGATCACTTAGCCAGGTACCTAGGCTTTTTAGACATGTGGCCAACACTGAAGGAAACCCAAGGCAGAATTTTCTCCAGGAAAAGTAAGTATTTCAAGCCTTCTATTCCTTTATTATTATTTTTTGAGTAATGGTTAAAACCACACTCATTTTTTTGCTGTCCATATTCCATTGGACAGATTTTACATATTTTTTTTTGTCTTGGAGAAACAGAAGGAGGTGAGAGGAAATTCTTTTGTAGACAATTGTCACTGGATCAGTTGTTCGTGTTCTGGTGGGATTTTCCCTCACATTCAGGCCTGGTGACAATGGTTCTTCTAACCCTTCCTGACTCTTTCCAAAAAAAATAAAAATGGATTTGGATAAACTTTTGGGTCTATGTATAAACAATTCACACAGCCATTGGCCCTTTGAATCGCTGTCAATGTTTGTGCTGTGCGAATGGAGGCACAAGATGAATGTTCTTTCCTTATTTTTCTGGAATCTTATTTGTACTTATGATCTTGTAATACTACATTATGGCCACTAGATGGAGCTGTGATGGAACTTCTTTCCAATGCTTCTCAGCGCCATCTAGTGGCCATAATGCAGCATTACAAGAAACAAATTTAAAAATACATTCGATTTATAAAGAAAATACACAAGAATGTTCATTTTTGTGCATCCATTTTTGTGCATCCATTTGCACAGAACGAACATTTACAGAGAATCAAAGGTCCAATGGCTCTGCGAATTGTTTATGAATAGTCTCCTTTAAGTCTCCCCAATGTTGTAAGGTTGTGCTTGATTCGTCTTTTAATTTTTTTTTTTACATTTAAGATGAAATAATATATGACACTGCTTGGTAATTTATGTATGTATAAAACTATATTTACCTCTGTAGCCCTACAACTCCACTGTGTTAAAGTCTCTCTGATACTCCCCTCACCATGCTTCTTTTGCTATTACCACCTGTGAAGGTGTTTCATCGTTCAATCCCCATTAAGTCTGTCAGTGACAATGGGCAGGAGAAGTAGTTTTGCAATGTGTTAATGTGTTTTTCAGTTCCTAATTTTTTCCTCCTCTACATTTGGGAAACTACGCTATACAGTATCATAGAATTGCTGTGTCAGGACATATTTTGGAGATTACCTCTGTTATAAACTGAACCATTTTCTATGGTGACAAAGCTTTCTCTCTAAATATATCCTATTGCAGTTTTTTCTCAGTTTCCAAAGAGAACTGCTTCTATGCAAATGACTTACTCTCCTAAACTTGACACTTAGAATAATTTGCTTTCACCTTGTTTCAAGATCAGTGGTAATCAGTGGGAGCCATATTGCGTTTGCGTCATCTCCAACTACTGCATAATTATGATTGACACATAGGAAGTAATTTACAAACCTTTTGCATAATGAACAGCTATGCAAATGAGATTCATAGCGTCTTATGGCCATTAGGTGGAGCCAATGAGCATAGGAAATTCCTATGCTCCTCAGCTCCACCTAGTGGCCATAATGTGCTGCAAATCTTCAAGCGTATAATGAACATATACCTAAGCAATGCTAGCTTCAGTGAAAACTGCATGTTTCATTGTTGCCTCTATTCTAGAGCAAACGGTCACAGAGATTTGCAGGGTTAAAGGCTCTGAAAATTGTTTATAAATAGACCCCTTAGACTAAAATACAGAGCCGCAAGTTCCTTGAGTAATTGCATTCTGGAAGAATTGAACATTTTATCAGTGTTTCTTATATAAACCTTCCAACTGCTTACATTCTAACAGCTTGATTCAGAACATCTTGGCAATAGTAATACTCTTTAACCTAAATATAGTCGTATTAAGGCAAATGTATTATTCCTTGCCAATCTTTGCCATACTAATTGTCAGCTGTTTTCATGCCAGTTATAATTTGGAGCAGAATTTTTGCATGCTTCCTGTACCTCCATCTCAAAGTGTGGCAGCTATATAGTCCAGGTCCTAGTGCCACCACGTGCATTGCTAACAGTGCCTCCTGCCCTGAGGATACACAGTAGATAACATGGGGGGGGGGGGAGGAGGGGTAAGGAGTCCCCATCGGACTGTGTTGTGTATGCCCAATAATGTTTACCTTCCCTGTGGGTGATGCTACCCCATCCAAATCTCTGCTATTTCCAAACTGCCAAAGGGGTGGACAAATGACTTGTGCAATGTAAATGGTTGTGGCTTGTAGCTTACTGAGAGTATGCGTAATCTGACATAGATAATAAACTTACTCTTGTGAAGGCTGCCAGTCAATAATGGGAGCGTGGGTATTTCAACTTATTTTCTTAAAGTTCACATTTTGTGTATCTGTCAGTGACTACTGATGTGCAAATCACAGTTTTATATGATTGCTGCTCCCTATTTTAATCAATGTATCAGATACACAGATTTAAAGTTCTCCCTCTAGTGGCCATTTGAGTATTATAGACAATGGGACAAAACTCCTGGCAATTATGACAAGCCACTATTTAATACAGTTATAGATGCAGTCAATATATTTTACATTTTTTACATACAGCTGGAAAAGTGTTTTTTATATACAGCTGAATCTGTCTTGGTAATCGCTTGCTGTAATCCCCCGCACAAATGACTGGGAAAGGGAGGGGCATAACCCTGAGCCATGGTGCTGTCCATCTAACATTGGCTGCTTCCTAAGAGAAGGGAAGAGCACAGTGATGAACTTGGCAATGTGTGGTTTCTCTTTCATTGTCTAATAAAAGGTTTTGGTGGGCCATATGCCCAGCTGTATTGCTTAGGTACTGTACCCTGCACTCAGGGCCAGATTTCCCACAAGGCCAACCAAGGCCTGTCCTGCCTTGGGGCAGCAGGGAGTAGAGGGGCAGCAGAGGTGTGGAATTGTTATCTCCCGATGTCTGGGACATGCAGTTGCGGGCGCCGGGCGGGTAGTTGTTTTTTACATTTAGCCCTGCTTTGGGCAAGCAGAGCTAAATGTACATCGGGGAAGCCGCCGCTTGTTTTTTACAAGTAATCCCGGCGATGTCGCAGAGATCACTTGTATGCAGCCCGCAATCTGGCCCTGCCTGCACTCTAAGGTAATACAAGAGCCAGCTGTGTTTCCTGGCAATGGGTCTGGATCACATGACTAGTTGAACAGACCTATCTATCCTTGGGCATGCAAGTATGTTCACATATATGTATTACAGGTGTGAATTTAGCTGTTTGTCTAGAGTTCAGCTTTAATGACTGCCAAGTTTAGCTTAGTATGTATTACAGAGATTGGTCTTTACCAGCTCATGGAATTGCCCCGACAGGCTTAAACTGTGAGGAAGAGCAGTAAAGCACAGCCTTTGGTCAGCACTACTATGCTGGTAGCAGAACCTGTAAATTAAATGGGCAAATATGGTTATGCTCTGCTGGGTAATACTAAAAATACCCTGTATACTCCAGTGGTGCATGTTCTTCACTTTGGTAAATACTTACCAGAAGTATGGAACTTTTGCTAAATGCCCACCATTTGTGTGGAGGTTACATTTGTGAGGTATATGTACATATTCATTGAACATACAATTTGTAATGCTGCTTTGTACACAGATTTCAGTGCTCAGTCAAAGTTATTTTATAGACACCTATGTTTGAGACGCACAGAAAAATAAGGCGACCTGTCTAAGTAACCGCCATCTCCAGCATTATATATATTTAGTCCAAGTCGTTAAATACTGCCCTGGGGGAAATCTTGCTTTCATTGTACAGTGGGCAGGAAGTCCCTTTGGGACTGAAAATGTTTTTATAATAAAACAACTGTGGAAATATTGAGGATATATATGTTACAACATTTGAGTTATTGGAGTCCAGCCTTGGTCCAACTGTAGATAAAGACTACTGTACAGTCAACAACTCACCCAGCAAAGCCATGTGCGGATTGCTTCTTGACACGTTCAGGATTTAGAACTGCGGAAAAATGTTTAGTTGTCCACCCAACAAGCGTCACAGTGACAATCCGCCAAAAGCAACCATCAAACTTGTAAATGGATGGCTTGATTTTTTTAAGGACATCTCTCGACATCTGCACTTTATGGATATTTTCACAGCATATCATTGATCTCTTGGACTTGTATCACAAATATGTAAATCATTTTCATGTTTTTCAACCAGTATACCGTACACTGAAATGCATGCTGTGAACAGGAAAGGTTGAACAAGGGACACAAGATGGAACAATAACTTAGCAAAACACAGCAACATTTTTGATACATATATTAATGAAAATGTGAACAGCAACTCCACACCAAATTTATTTCTCAACCTTACATTCACTGGAGGCAGATTATTATCCTCCTCAGAGCATTTTTACTGTTGTCTTGAACCTTGAGGAGAGATCATCCCCTGCCTAGATGGATATTTTTCAGCTGAGCTACCACTGTCACCAAGATAAGAATGTTCTCCATATATTGTTATGGAGAATCCACTAGAGTTTGAAAGACACAGGAGTACCATTTCAACTTCTTCAAAAAGCACATGGCTATAGGAAGTTTGTCTGCATGAAGCTCCCTTTGATTCACCAGATTGGTGGTGTATTTGCTGTCACTAGTACAGTAGGTTTCATTAACCAGACTACCTGTGATTATAGTCTCTGTCTTTCTCTGTGATTTATAACAATGAAACATTTTCTTTTTTCACGTTGTCATATTGCACTGGGTGAATAAAATAAAGAATCTGATTGGTTGCCAAGAGTCAATACAGACTGAAATTCCTCTCTCAGATGCACTAAGCTGAAGCGAAACCTTAGAACAAGGGAAACCAGTCAGTGGGCTGCAAGTGTTATCCAGAAACTCCAAGTGGGATAAATTCTGTTCTTTGTGGAAGTGGAAAACGCTATCATGTTGTATTAAGTCTCTTGCAGATAGAATTGAGGAAGTTGCCATGCATGCTTCTAAGTCTGGAGCTTCAAATGGCATGAGTCTATACCATCCTTTCTTAACAAGGGTTCCAAGGAACCCTAGGGTTCCTCTGGGTCCTTGGTTCTCAACTGGTGGGTGGTGACCCAAAAGTGGATCGCACCCCATGTTCAGTGGGTCGCCACGTGCCTTCAACTTTTATAGGTGAGAGGTTTCTCAGTCTTCCCCTAGCGCAACACTGTCAGTTCTTGCGCCAAGCAGCCATTCAAAATATGCTGCCCGTTGCCGAGTGTCAGCTTGAGGTGGGGTGGGCTGGAGCTATAGCCGCGAGGGAGCTCCATCCATACATGCATTGCTTACAGCTTCCTCGCATGCCCTCTAGAGGTGCCTGGACTGGAGTGACGTCACATTCTGGCTCCCGGCACCTCTTCAGGGTGCGCAAGGCAATGCACATATGGATGGAGCTCCGTTTCAGCAGAGCAGACCACACTGGACCCTAGGCTGAAGATCCACTCCAGTTCTCGTAAGGAAGGGAGAATGGGTAGATCTTAAAAAAAAGAAAAAAACAACAATTTTTTTTGGAGTGTGTATGAGATTGTGTCTGCCTGTGTTTTTAAGGGCCCGTTCACACTAGTACAGTGCATTAATCGAACAGTCCTGTGCAATTAACGCACTGTACCATGCAATCGCACCTACTACATGTTCTGGTGTGGGAGGTGCATTGCCATTCATTTGAATGGCACCCCAAACGCACCTCCTGCCCACAGTCCAATCGCCCGCACCGGAATGCATGGTACCACAATATCATGCGTTCCTATGCAGTGCGACTTGGATCTTGACTTAATGACCAAGGACAAATGTGGGTCCTGAGGTTA
The DNA here is from genome assembly GCF_000935625.1 of Nanorana parkeri. Classification (NCBI taxonomy): domain Eukaryota; kingdom Metazoa; phylum Chordata; class Amphibia; order Anura; family Dicroglossidae; genus Nanorana; species Nanorana parkeri. The sequence goes on along the minus strand of NW_017307238.1, from coordinate 421,767 downwards.
CACAGGTTGAGAACCACTGCTCTAGGTCAGTGATTCTCAACCTGTGGGTCGCGACCCAAAAGTGGATCACAACCCACGGTTGAGGGGGTCCCCACGTGCCTTGTGCTGTGCTAGGTAAGAGGCTCCTCAGCCTCCTCTTAGCGCACCAGTGTCAGTTCTCCTAGATGGTGCTGCAGCAGCGACGGCTGGAGAGGATCAGAGAGAGGGGAGCGGGCAGGAGTGAGGAGAGGTGAATGCTTGATCACCAAAGAGCTGCACTGGGCCCCACCAGAGAGTACCACTTACCACCTGAGAGCCTGCATAGCCTCCTGAGAGCCCACACAGATACTAGTTTTGGTTCATCCCTAAATATTACTGTTGGGGGTCACCACAACTTGGCAAAAGTTACCAAGGGGTCCTGGCCCTAGAAAGGTTGAGAACCACTGCTCTAGGTGTTGCTAGGGATTCCTTGAGCAATGAATAATTTCTACTTCTTGGATAAATCAACCACTAACAACAATGCTCTTTTTAGCTATCTGTAAAAGGGGGAATTCGTCACATTGACCACAAATGTAAGGAGCATTCTTCCAAGTGACCATCACCCTAACATACCATGACCTATAGATATAGTCATTATTAACAGGGATTCCCTGAGCCTGGAAAGTTATTTCAAGGGTTCCATCATGTTAAAATGGTTGATAAAGGCTGTGTAATTTTCTATCTCTATGTAAGTGATGGCAAGGATCCTGAAGCAGATGGGATTGAGTGTACCTAGCCGATTTACTCATACAGCTGACCAAATAGCGTCCTTAGAACAATGGATTACCAGCAACAAGGCAATTTTTAGCAGGGGGGCAGCCTAGTGCATTATAGCTATGCTAGAATGAGAAACCAAGGGTCCATGTGCATTTTCATGTTTCATTTTCAAGTTTGATTTCTTTTTTGGAAGACCATATGATATCAGAAAACAGGGGCATGAGTGGACTACAATCATGTCTAATGCAAAGCATCTCAACTTGAAACCCTTGAAGGCCAATTTTTTATTTGTATTTAAATTTGTATTTTTCCATTGTGCATATCATGATGATTCAGCTCAATATCAAGGAGATGTGTGTATAACGTTAGAAAAAAAAAGGAACAAAAAAATAAAACAAAGAGATAGCTAACTCCAAAAAGGAGATAGCAATCAATTTGGTCACATATGTCACTATATACTACAATTCTACCTTTAACTTCCCTAATTGTTATAGAAAACCCTGTGGCAGCATTGCTAGCTATCGTTCCAATGCATCTGCTCAAATAATTGTATATACATCTGTATAATATTGTGTAATAGGAAGTCTTGTGCTCAGTTATGTATTGGGGACCAAGCTTGGTAAATAATGACCTGTGCAGAAAACAAAATCTAATGAAGGTTCTATTGTATGGATTCATCTGATACTCTCAGAACTTGCTGCTTTGTTTTATATGATGTTTTTGCTGCACACACCCTGTTCTGTGTCTTGCTTGGCATGTTCCTCTTTGCTGTGCATTACTGTATAGCATGACCTGCCCTCTCTGTACTGTGCTGAGATCCTTATTAAACTCTTTTCTCTCTATCTCTGATGTTTATTTCCTGTAGCTTAACCACATATTATGGGATGTTAAACATAATTTAATGCACAGAGCTGAACTGCGTGTGTGAAAATTGTTCTAAAAGAAAGCTGTTCTGTTTGCCCTTAAAGGAGAACTATGAGGTGAGTGCTTTTCACTCACCTCAAAGTTCTAGCTGACCTGTGACAATGAGACTGTCACAGGTCGGCTCAGTAGATCGGGAGGTGAGCGGACACATACCGGCGTTCCCGCCCCTCTCGATCCTGTCACGGCTCTCTGCCGTGACAGGGGAGGGGCTGGATTCCCCCTTCCCCGCTCTGATCCTCCAGCGCTGACTGGCGGAACGGACGGGGAGGGGGCGGGTACAGCTGGCTCTGACTCTAGATAGGCAGAGCCAGCTGTCAGTCACGCAGCTGGGCGGATCCCGGCACAATTGTCGGGATCCACTTAAGCTGCTGCGTCTCAGTATAGCACGAGCAGCAGCTCGCGGTATACTGCGGCGTCTCAGTATAGCGCGAGCTACAGCTCGCGCTATACTGAGCCTAGGGTGACGGGGGGACGCTAGTTTGTGTCCTCCCGTTACCCTAAGGAGAACTATGGGGAAAAGACTTAACCCCATAGTTCTCATTTAAAGGAGAAGTATGGTGTATTTCCAGTAAGGGCTTGTTTCGGTTATTATTGATATTTCATGTTTTTACAAGGTTGCTCTTCCATATTTTTCTAGTATTAGGTATTGGGATTTGTGGATTAGCCAATAGAGGGAGCTCTTAGCCACTCAGTGCATTGAGTGTCTCTCTTGAAGTATATCTATAGCCAGAATTTTTTTCTTAGTTTTGAATATATATGGAAGGGTCCGTATCCTTGTCAGGTTTTAATTTTATTTGGGTCTTGGTTTGAAATATTTCCTCTAAATTCCTGTTTTGGGAGCAAGGTTTTACTATTATTATACAGGATTTATATAGCGCCAACAGTTTACGCAGCACTTTACAATATAAGGAAGACATTACAATCACAATACAATTCAAGACAAGATGGTAAGGAGGGCCTACAATCTAAAAGGGAGGGACAAGTGATACATGAGGAGGGAGCTGTGTGGGGATGAACTGTTTGAGAACGTGATGATTGAGTAGTTAGGTTGAGGTGCGATAGGCTTCCCTGAAGAGATGATTCTTAAAGGATTGCCTAAAGGCAGATTTTTACTAGACAGGAAATGAGGAAAATTCTGCAACAGGAAAACAGACAACAATAAAAAGCTGACAGGAGTTCTAGCCTTCTCCTATTAACCTAAGACAAATATTTACTGCTGTCTGTCATGCTGTTGGAGAGTTTCCTTCACTTTCAACTTGGTGAAAAGGTTGTCCTGGGTACAGGAAGTAAGGGGAAACGTCTGGAACTGAGCCCTGGATAGCAGTGAAACACCAAAAGAAGTTCTAATCCTTCCCCATGCTATGCAAACAAAAAAATAAAAAATGTTTTTAGCTTTCCTTTAGATACACTTTAACAACTGCAGAGATAAGATATCAGCCACATAGAGAGTGTGTTGTTTTTAATGAGTTTATATAATGGGAAAGAGCAGGATAGTACAACCATTGTTTAACATTGAAAAACAGGAGCAAATAAGTCTGCCCCATAAACATATTGAATTATGCATTATATATAGCATATAGTAAGATGATTGACATCAAGCTATTCTCTTTTACATGTTTATCAAATACATTTTTGCAAAGATTTTACATTCCGTTTAAAATGACAATCTAGTGCATTTTTCAGGGAGTACATATTTTTGAATTATTGTTGTAATATTTACTGTAACATTTTTTTTCTGCAACCTTTACAGTTTTTGACCAACAACTGTGACATACAGTATATTGTACCTCTGTCCATTATTCCTCTTCAGTTGTTCCTCTTTTTTGTCTGATGTTTAGCCCTCTATAATAAAAATTGACTATTTAAAGCAGACCTTCACTTTTAAAAAAATCACTTTTGCACATTGGATTCCTTCCTCTTTCACAATGTCAAAAAGCCGATAAAAATTACTTTTTAATGTTATTTTTCTTATATAAAAATAAAACAGTCTAAAAATATATTTGTATATTAAAACATTTTATTTTTTTTTTTACAATCCAGCCCCATGCCTCCATTCTTGCCTACGCAAAAATGACAAATTAGAGCACCCCCCACCAACCCATAGCCTCCTAGGAAATACACATCACATATCCCAGATGGCATCCTACACCAGAGAGTTGGCAGAGGCAACTAGAGAAGAGAAAAAGAGAAGATGGCGACAGGGACCCAGTGCATGGCAGTAGCACTGTGGAGTCCTTTAGAACAACGGTGGATCCTTCTAACTAGCAAAAGTGTTATAGTACATAACATTTTTCATCTAAATTCAACATTCTTACATTTGTTGATTGCCTAGGCTTTAGGATTGCCTAGGCTTTAGTTCGTATTTAAATATTTCTATTTAGCAATAAGCAGTTTAAAATATTCTAGAATTCCAATCTACATAGTATAATGCATAAGTTACACTTTTACTTTGTCATGTGTCACTGGGGACAGTGTCACAGTCTTGAGTTTAGGTGATCAGGTCAGGCTCTAGCAGTAAGATCCAAACTCCAGCATCCTGGACACTGGTCTTTTTCCAGTCAGATCCCACCCTCAGCATACAGGTTGGTATTTCTACAGTGAGATTCCATCTCCAGAATACAGGTTGGTCTTTTCCAAGTGGGATCCCACCCCCAGGATATAGGATGCTCTTTCCCCAGTGGGATCACATCCCCAGGATACAGGTTGGTCTTTCCTCAATGAGATTCCACCATCATACAGGTTATTTTTTACCCAGTGAGATACCACCTCCAGGATACAGGTTGGTCTTTTCCCGATGAGATTCCACCGCCAACATATAGGTTGGTCTTTTCCCAGTAAAATCCCACCACCAGCATACAGGATGGTCTTTCTCCAGTAAGATCCAACCCCCAGTATACAGGTTGGTCTTTCCCCAGTGAGATGCCACCACCAGCATACAGGCTGGTCTTTCCCCAGTGTGATCCAACCCCCAGGACACACATTGGTCCTTAGCCAGTATCCTTCAGTAAGATCCAAACTCCACCACGCATATAGTTCTTTGCCCAGTGAGATCCCATCCCCAGTATACAGATTGTTTTCTTCCAGTAAGATTCCCCAGGACATACATTGATCATTAACCTGTATCCTTCTGTAAGAACCAAACTTCAGCACACACATTTGTATTTTTTTTTTAAGATCCCACTTTCAGTACACACATCCGTCTTTACCCTCTATCCTTCACCCAGCACACAAAGTCTCCTCCAGTGTCCCTTCCACTGACTCCTCATTGTGCAATGCCCAAACACATCACACAAATTGAATGTTGAACAAATTGCATATTCTCCCTGCAGATATTGCTCACTGAGCTCAGACACACAATTTAGAGGTTCAGCACTCAGAGTGAAGCTCAGGTTAGCAGCTGTCTCTGCCCTGCACCCCCTGCCCCTGCAGAAGGAAAGTTTCTGTAATTGTGAAAGAGAAGGGTAGGCTGGTTAGTATATGAATGTCTGTAGTGCAGATGTGTAGTCTAGTAGTGTTTCCTCTGTTTTTTCACAATTTATTTCTGCACATACTGCCCGCTGTGAAACCTTCTGCACTCCTCTCCTTCACATATTGCCATATATTCATATTACTTGAAGGGTTGAAGAGTCAACCCCAGCTGACACCCAGAATAGCTGCATTGGGAAACCAAATAATATTACAGAATCTTGTCTTCCATGATGATCTTGACCCTGGATATATGGTTGGGAGCAGCTCATAAAACGACCATCTGGCTTGAAAATATGTTTAGAATGTTTATTGAACAAGAACATCAGATACAGCCAATGTGTTTTAGGGAAAACGTGTGGGCTGTAGCTGATGTTCTTGTTCTAGCTTTTCCTAGGCTCTCCTTTGATGTTCTGAAGAGCAATTTCTCAATTGTGATCAGAGAAGCAGCAGCCTATGGCCTGAACCAGGTGTCCACAAATCTGCATTCCCAACGGGTACATTTCCTGCAAGGAGAACACGCCCTCTTTGCAGCAAAACCAAGTCCAGCACTACCACATATCTACCAGTTCCTTATGATGATCTAGATGTGAAATTATTACATTACCTGTCACCATCTGATATTTGTGTAGCCACCCAGCCTTAAGCAGGAGTGTCTATTTAAATTTAGAAGCTGTCAGGCTGTAGTCAGTCTGATTGTGGTTGATAGTTCAGCTTTCTAATGTTTCTCCTATGCTCTGATAATTGTTTGCTTCTGCCTGCTGCTGGGAAGTGTCCCTGATAATAGTGCGGGAGGCTGCACTATTTAGAGTTAGGAATGTTTGTACCTCGCTGGCCAACCACTAGCAGGATTGTTGCCAGTTGTGTATGCTGGGAAAAGGTATAAATATTCAGTAGCGATCTTGGGAAGTCTTCCCCAGTACTGTGACCTAGGGGAAGGATGCATGTGGATTGTCTGATCCTCCTAGGTGGGCTGCAAAGGGAAGTAACCATGTGCTTCGACCGAGGCCAGGGAATAAGGCCTAGTGATTGAAATCTGGGGATGAAAATACCAAGGAAGAACTTCAGTTCGAATAAGGAGCCTGAGAGGATAGGTAGAAGCTTGGTCCTTTACTGAAGTATGGCAACTTCTTCTCAAATGGAGTGATAGCTATAATATCAAGTACTATACAGCCAGCAGCTAAAGACACAGATCGCTGGAATGGCTTAAAGGTTCTCCATCTGCGAAGGCTGCAAATAATACGTTCCTTCATTTTGGAGTCTGTAACATCATGGGTGTCCTGTGCCCCAATCTTTTGCCAGTATAAAGTTAAGTGAAAAAAAAAAAAAAATAGTACAAAAATTTAAAGTTTCCCCCCCAATTTTTTTAAAGTTACTCAAAAAAGAATTAAAAATTTTTTTTTTTTTTAAAGTTTCCACCCCTACATACACGCATGTAAACATGCGTAAGGTGCGCATACCTGCGAAAACGACGATTGCACCCATTACGCCGCACATGTTACATATCGCCGCGAACGTCGGAATGAGAGCAATAGTTCTAGGGCCATCAATCACTGATAACACTAAACTGATGAGCGGTAAAAGCTTTTAAAGCGTCGCCTATGGCCAATTTTGGGTATGCTAGTTTTTTGCGATTTTGCGAGTGCGCGCAATTTTTACGCTTGACATGTTTGGTGTCTATTTACCCGACGTGACCCCGTCTTTTATGTTTTACCAAAAAAGTGGGTAATATTAGTTGTTTTATAGCATAATGTAAAAAAAACCTTTTTTTTCTCTAAATTTTCAGTAATTTCTCCTGAATATATATAGCAAGATGTAAACAGGTTTAAATCTCAGCATCTTATCATTGCTGTAACCTAACACACCAAATTATTCACAGCGTGAGTATCAATGTAATAAAACATTATTATCCTTAAAGCTAAACTCCATGCAAACAGCTAAATACCCAGATAAATACATACAGTGTATGGAAACTGCTTTACCAGCCAAAGCCAAAAATAAAACCCGCAGTGATGATTAAATACCACCAAAAGAAAGCTCTATCTGTCCCCAAAAAATGGTATAAAATTCATTTCAGTACAGCGTTGCGTGACGGAATAAATGTCAGTCAAAGTACCGCAGCGCTGAACACTGAAAAATGGCCTGGCCAGGAAGGGGGTCTAAACACCTGGTCTTCAAGCGGTTAACACAAGTTCATCAAGCATCATAACATCAATGTGGAAGTCAGTTTATTGGCCGCCACTGGTCGGAAAGTGCTATGGAACTGTGAACCCTAGAGGCTAGGAGGGCTCAATATATCTATGGGCTCCTTCAGGGGTGAGCTTTAAAAGAAATTGAAGTTAACAAGGCCAGTAAGCTCGATTACAACTTTAAATAGTATAGTCATTATTTGGATGGGTCAGAAAGAGCCTTAGCCCTTTTTTACATCTCTGCCATGTCTGAGTGTGTGCAATGCCGCACTCATTCCATATCGCATGAGACTGCATGTTGCAATGTTAAGTGCACTGAAGTGCAATTTTTCTGACTGGCACCCCCAATGCACTCAGCCATCCCATGTGCGTTGCATCACACCACATCACAGCCTATCACCATGTGTTGTGGTACTAAGCAATCTCATGCACTTCTTTAGGTGTGATTTAGCTGCAGCTGGCAGCCCATTCTAACGATAGGCTGCTCTACCACAAGGCTCCCTGCAGCGCACATGCAATGTTGCATCCCAAATGTGTGACAATCTTATGTTTTTTGTGAGCCAGTTGATGCTGCCTAGGAGAATTTGAGAGGACAGTTTAAAAAATCTGGTCCAATCACAATCCAATTTGTTTTACCCTGAGACAAGCATTACCAGCAGCATCTGCCTACAACACTCTCCTTTTCCATCACCCTTCATAGATATTTACTTACAATTCAGTAAAATCAGCATTGCTCTGATCCTATCAGTGACCTGGGAGAGAGGACATTTTGAAGGATTGTAGGATCAGCTCCAGCTGATATCCAGGGAACTGTTAGTGACAGTGAACATTGGATCATAGACCCTTGATTTTAATGCCAATCTGTGATCTCATGAAGCCTCTGACATGAGATCTAAGATTAAAAGGCCAGTAAGCCAAATTTAGTTTAATGTTCATTTTGGCAAAAGTCAAGGGAGCATTCTTTGCACATGGAGAAAAAGAGGTTTAATCTACCCATATGGAAAGAGTTCTGTAAAGGATAAGCTGTGAAAATGTGGAATAATGTTCTACAGGAGCTGGTTCTAGCCAACTCAGTAGATTGCTTTGTCTGCTTATATATACCAGCTGCTGGATTCATTTAGGTTTGTCAGACCAAATGCAAAAGGTTTGCATCCAGTTTGACCTGTGTGGATGTACTGACCTGACCTGGGTGGATATGCTGACCTGACCTGGGTGGATGTGAGCAGATATAGGTGGACGCACGTCTGTTTGCATTCGGTCACCAATAGTGATTATGACCGTTTTTCCTCCATCTCAAGATGAAGGAAAAATCTGAATGGGCATGGATGTTACATCCATCTTTGTTCTGATCCAACTCAGCAGGGTATCCATCTAGAATCCCCTGCTGAAATGAATGATGCCTAAGTAAAAGGTGCCCAACAATGAAGTACTTTTATTTGGTCCCTGTTGTTCTTGTAAATATACCATTGAAAGAGTTTTGTTATATCTATATGATAAGTGCAAATACTAATTGTTGATCGGGCCAGAAATAGTCTAAGTTGATAACTTCCTGTGTTGACTATAATCAGTTACATTGTTCTCAGCTCTCTCTGAGGACTGCAGAACCACACCACTCTCTATGTTATAAAGAAGAGCTAGGAGACAGAGTGCTATAATCCTTTCCCGTTTCTGTTGTCCTCATATAGTAGTAGACAGTGTTGTAATCCTAGGACAGGAAGTGTGTTACTCACGAAATCTCCAGGAGAATATACAGCTAACAAAGCTTGAAATACAGAAAAACTAATGCAGCCACCACACCTAAGGACTAGCAGGCTGCAATATATTGCATTTTTGTTTTGGTGGTTAGATATATTTTATATGAAGTAAGGAATCAGTAATAACTTGCAATTTGGTTCTTATCTCAAGCACTTTTAGAAATGATACCCATTTTAATTTGGAAACTGTGGTCCCTTAAGTTAGTTATACCAGTCTGTGGTCATCAGCTTATTCGGAAACATAATTTTATTCCGTATTACAGGAACGGTTTGATCTATAAAGCTAGTTAGCGCACATATTGTAAAAAGAAGCTGTATCTCCCCTCCAGTAAACATGGGTTAAAGAGTATCCATGTATTTACATTCCTCACTGCTCTTTCAAGCTCTGGTTTCCTTCCAGGGCCTTGCTGAAAGGTCATGTTCTCTTTATAAAAATAACCTCTCTCTGTTTCTCTTCCTTCCCTTCACCCATCCTGTTCTCTGCCTCTGACACCGCAGCGGAGGGAGCTGGCGCAGCGGAATGGGTGTTAGGCGACAGGAGCAGAATCCTGGCCCTGGGGCGTACAGTGGGGGGAGGCTGGAGCGAGGCAGAGAGAGGAAGGATGTCACAGACAATAAACATCACCTCGACATCCCAGGCTCGCCATCCCAGCCTGCCCTCACGCTGGTTTTAAAGACACAAACTCCAGTGCCCTTGCTGGAGATATAGGATTCTTATGTGTTTTTGAGGATGGACAGTGGTTTCCGTTATTTTGCTTTAAATAGCATTTTCACTGCTAGGGACATTGTAAAAAATATTGCAAGTATACATTTTGTTTTCTAGGCCATTGGCGCTTGCCGGTTTGTTCTCTAGGTCAGTGTTGGACCACTTTCTTGATATAGTGGCCATATATAATGCCCCACACATGCCCCTGACATTCTCAGGGGGCTGCACATAATGTTCAGTATTTGTCGGAGACATACTACAGGAGATGCTCCAAGACTGGGGTCTTGATACAGGTGTGGCTGGGATTGGAGGCAGGAGGCAGGTAGACCCTGGAGACATATTACATGAGACTACTAGAGATCACGATCATTACAACCCCTTTAGTAACCAATGCTCCCACTGTCAGTTCTGGTTGCCAGGAGCCCAAGGACTGCACGGTATGTACTGAAGGGCTGCATGTGGCCCTTGGGGCACAGCATGGGAACCAGGACTTTAAACAGATTAACCACCATTAGTTTGCTTTCTAGGTCAACATAGGCAGATACTATATCCTCTAAACCAACCTTTCTCAACAAAGGTTCCATTTAACCCTAGGGTTTTTTCCAAAGGTTGCTAGGGGTTACTTGAGCAATGAGCTATTTTACTTCTCAGACAAGTAACCACTGACACCAATGATCTGTTTAACTCTCTGTAAGAGGGGCTTTCTTCCCACTGACCACCAATGTAAGGAATATTTTTCCCAATGAGCACCAGTGTGAGCGGGCCCTTCTCCTAATAAAGGAAACATGTGCTAGTGCAAAGACATGTGCAATGGAATGTGTGCAGGAAGATGCGTTAATCGGCCGGTGCACAGGATGTGATGTAATTTCCATTGATAGACTGACCTATATAAATGAGCCTGCCCTGCTCATATGTGCTAAATTGTTTTCAACTAGTATCCTATGATCCTGCTACCTGACCTGTTTCTCATTTCCTGTGCCTGACCCAGATTGCCTCTCAACCTCTCCTGTGATCGCTGCATGTCTCTTGACTGTGGCCTGTTATCAGACTCTGCCTTTGCCTCCTGCCTTTGTACCTTGTTGCCCGTCTGGTTTTGACCCTTAGCTTGCTCTGACCTCATTTCTGATTCATGTCTTGGTATTCCGTTGTTGTTGGAAAGCATCAGCATATTACAGGCATTCTGATATACTGTTATGTCTTTTGAGCTGTAGATGGCGCTGTAGTGCAATGTTAGTCTCTCTATATGCATGCTTATCTATGATACACAGGAAGTTTTCCTATCTACATGTTTCCTGCACAATGCTGTATTCTAATGTAATGTTCTTATAAACAAGTAAAACTTAATTCAGCATTTCTCAATTCTCAGTGCTTCATCTAAACACATAACCAACAGCTGTCCGCCCGGCTTGACTACGGGTCCATCGGACCTGCTTCTGGATCCAGCTTCAAGACTGTTACCCGGCATGGTGTCAGCACATCTTTTGACACTCGTGCTATTCACTGTCCGCTTACCCCCTGTCTCCATCTGCAGGGGTGTGGGACAAGAGACGCATGGGGAGTCCCCTCACCTATTCAGTCTCTAACCAGGTATGTGGTAAAGGGTGCACTTAACTGAAACCAAGGTAAGGGGGAAACACACTAACCACCAATGTAAGGGGACACTTTTAAATTGATCATTAATGTAAGCCGGTGTTTCTCCACTGACCACCAATGTGAAGGAACGCTACACTTTTTACAGTCTGCATTTCTTTTCTAGCCATGAATATTATTTGTTTTATTTTATAAATAGTATTATTATTAGACATAATTTTGTAGTATAGAGTAGCTGTGGCTGTCAAATATGCTAAGTACATCTTATTTCTTCTTCTTTTATTCATTGTTATATTTCAACGTATTGTTCGTGCTAATGTGCCGTAAGCTGTAGGCAATGTAATTATTAGCAGGAGTTTCTGGATACCTGGAAGCTATATCAAGGGTTCCTCTACATTAAAAAGGTTATACATTAAAAAGGTATAAGATCTCTTCCAGACAGTGTATAGACTTTCTATTGAAATGGACGATGTCCTTAGCATACATGTGCAGGAGGTGCACTGGCTGACTGTGAAGATTTGCAGAAGAGGTTGTGCAGCACCAGGTTGGCTGGACAGCAAAGAACTTAGAGGAGTGGACTACAGGTAACTTACTGCAGTTACAAAAAAAGCTGGTGTAGCCACCTTGTTTTAGGTCAGGTAACTCCTTAAATTTGGTTCTGCTGAACTCTATCTAATTTCATAGTCTGTGCTCATTTGGGTTCTCCTAAACTCTGTGTTATTGTTTGCATCTACCTGCTGCTGGGTGTGACCTTGCCAGGGGGAAGAGCATCCAATAATATGAATAGGTGTGTCTCCCTAGCCAATCACTAGGAGATTCATGGCCAGTGATGCATGCTGAGGGAAGACATAAATATTCGGGCTGACCTTGTGAGAGTCTTTTTTTTTATCCCTGAGCCTCCTGCCTGGGGGAGGGTGTGTGAAGTGATGTAATGTCTGACCAGGCCTGCAGGTAAGGTATGGACCCTGTTGGGGTTTGAATCTGTTCCTGGGATGGAGAACCAGGGAGGGACTTCATCTGCTGGAGGTGCCGGAGAAGCCAGCATGGGCTTGGACCTCGCAGGAAGTCTGCTGTTTCGCCTTGGGAATTCTTTGGTATGTCTACTGACCAGTTAAGGTTCTACAATGCACAGTGTTTCTGCAATTGGTTTAAAGGCCTTCTGCACAGTGAAGCTGGGAAGTGGTCGGGAGTTTTGTCCTAGATGTCTGTAGCACTTTACCCACTCTCCCATTAAGTTGCTTATGGAATAAAACCTTTGGAAAATCCTTAAAGTGACTGGAGCCCAATTTTACATTTGCATCCTACAGCCAGCTAAGGAGGTGAAATGTCAGCCAACCCGCCTCTGAAGTCCTCCACATGCTCCTAGAAGTCAGGTGGGTGCTAGACTGGAAAAGGATACCCACTAAGGGTAAGTGCTCTATAGGTGCCTCTACCCTTTCAAACACATTCATTAGCTCCATTAATATATCTAGGCAACTGCAGACAGTTTGAAAGTGCAATCTTTTACCTGCTACTTATCTTTGTCAAGAAAGGTCATTACATTAAAGTGATTCTGTCACAAACTGAAAGTATCTTTAAAAAGGCCATACCTGCAAAGAAGGAAATGAACACTTACCTCTCCTACTGCCCACGCCACCCAACATTATTCCAATGCTGAGTAATCCTTGGCAGAGGTTTTGCCAGAGACCAACACTTCCAGGAAGTTTGATCTTCGGGTCTCCAGCAAATCTCACTGGTTCCTTCTGCTGACCTCTACTGATTAGAGGATACAGCAGTGATATGGAGGTGAGCAGGAGGGTTTCCCAACAGACTTCAGCAGAGTACATTCTGTCAGCTTGGGCCGCAGAATTTTTTTTCTATTGACAGGGTTACTTTAAAGGTGGTCATACATCTTAAGATTTTTCATGTTCCCCGTGTGCTGAATGAGAGAAATCACTCAATTCCACTATCAATACTAAACAGTGTGGATGGCGGAATCTCCCTGTCGCTTGTCTCGAACATTGGCTGCAGCTGATTGCATGCAGACAGTGTTCTGCCAACAATTTTCCACCCGGCTCCACTGATAAAATTTGATTGGAATATTGACTTTTCTCAAGACAGGTGGTGCCAGCAGGTCCACCCATCGGCTGATTCAGCAGGAAATTAGATCGATTTATAGCCAGCTTAAGCCTTTAGGATGCATTCGCCCTGGAATCGCAGCCAAAAATGTGAGTCAACTGAAGTACCTTGACTTGAGTTTGCATAGTATGTTCAATTTGGGGGAGAAGGAGTTACTTTACAAAGCTCCTAATTTTCCCCCAAAACCTAATGAATGTGTGACTGTTAGAGGCTCTGGTAACCCTATATGCATGGCCTATTTTCCCAAAAGGGTTATTATTTTTCAAAAATTCCATTTGGCTTATAGATGTTATAGTGCTTAATAAAGTTTCTATTGAATTCCGAAAACATTAGCCAGATACATACCAGTAGGCAGTATAGGCTTTTGCCTATGGACAGCAGAAGTAGGACCAATGTTGTAGGACTTTTGTTTGCATCAGACTTGCGTTTGCATTTAACTCAATAGCAATGCAAAAGCAACATAATTGTGTAATTCACACTTACTGCATACTTGCACCAGGTCACTGATTAAGAATATACTGAAGGCAAGCAACTACCATTTTCTGAAAGAGGACAGCAATGGCCGGCTGACCGCAAGCACTGGTATACCTAAGTCCCCATTCACACCAGGACAACAACGTTTCATCGCTTTTTGCGTGCTTTTTTTTGTGGGTTTTGTTTGAGGGCACAGGGTAGCCATAGTGTCAGTGTATTTGAAGCTTCTGCAGGGAAAGCATTAGGGAATGCTGACAAGCTGGGGAGAACAGGGTCAGGTAGAAAACTATACTTTAATTCTGATTGCCAGCTCTTTGGCCCTCTGGGGCCGTAGTCCATTAAAAAGAGGGCTTTTGTTTCAGGGGTATTATTTTGGTAGCATGTTGGCTTTTATTGTATGTTCATAAGGCCTTTTTTATGTTAAACTGCTTCCTTTAAAAAAAGATAAGCGTTTGTTCAGGACTGCGTTTTTGGGAATTTTATTTATTTGATTTTTATTTTATGTGGATAAGGCTGTTCAAAGTGAATCACTGATCATCTATTCTTGGAATTGCCTTTTGTTTACAGCATGCCACTGCATAATTTAGGAAAAATTAACTAAGTGCAAAAAAAGTGTGCATGTGAACCATCTGAAATTATATCCGTTATATTCACTGCACCCCCCAGTCCCTAGAGTAAAAAATTAGGGATGCACCAATACTGATACCAGTTTTGGTATCAGTGCTAATACCCGTAATTTCCGCGAGTACTCGTGAAAATGCCCTGACACTAAAATCAATACCGTCGCTTAGAATTATTCAAATTGAAGTAGCTGCCTTAGGTCCCACGCTCGCTGGGGACATTGTGGCAGCCTTCTGGGAAACCACGCGGCGCCTGCTTACAGCGCATCCGTCGTCTTCACATCTCCCCCTGCTGAGGCCCTCCGTGCCCCTCCTGAGATTCTCCACACGCCTCTTGAGACCTACTGCCCAAGACATCAGGCCGACACCCTGGAGCAGTACATTGCAATACATATACTATTGATCTGCATTGTTGTGTAATGTATTGCTGTGATTTGTAGTCCTCTATAGCTGGTGGTGAGGAGAGCAGAGCTGCCGGCTGTCAGATTCAGGATGGCTGGCGGCTCTGTGATCTGTGCGTGGTCGAGCGGTTCAGGATGGAGAGTGGGGTCACTGATCACTCCAATGTTTGTAAGCAACTGGGGACACATAGTACTATATGTCCCCAGTTATGAATGAACAGGAAGTGCATTACATCACTTCCTGCTCATTCATGCGTTTTTGAATGGGTAGAAGCAGCTCACTACAGAGGCTTCTACCCATTCATAACTGGTTGATAGCACAAATTTAGTATCCCCAGTTTGTGAATCAATAGGAAGCCTCGGTACTTTCCATTCATTCAGTGCTGAGGGTGCAAAAAAGAGATGCGGCGGCGTGTTCTGAAAACGATATGCCCGATTATCGAGTTAGTATATTCGGGCATTGATTAAATTCTTTATTTCGGATTCGGATGAATCACCGAATCAACTGATTTATGTTAATTTGCAGGTTCGTCCGAATCCGAATGCACGTGTCCAGTGGCCAGCTGAGGTTAAAAGCATTCCGGAGGGCTTGGCAGTGAAAGGGTTAATCCCTGTAGTAAAACACCTGCCTGTACTCTTTTTCTCTAGTACATTTTAGCTTATTCTCCAGTATTAAAAACATTTTACATTGCTGTATCATAATCTTTAAAGAGAGTTCCATAGAAATTGGCCAGCAGCAGAACAGTTTAGCATTAGTGAGAACAAGTACAGCCTCAGTGAACTACTGGCTGATTTCTATCTGCCAGTCCAAGTAGGTCTATAAACGCTTGATGAAAAAGCATGTCGCTGCTTACACCACTAGTTTATAAACTGGAATGAATCAGATTAGGGTGTTTCTGTTTTTTGTAAGTTATGCTAACTGAAAAAAAAAATCACAGCCAAATATGCGCTGCCAGTGCAAACTGACACTGTTCATGAGTATCGTATTGTTGTGCAACACCACAAACAGCTTTAAGTCATCCCCCAAGCATGTTATGTAAAGGACTTGTGTATTTTCAGTGCTACCATTGAAAAGATTCTCTCCTCACTGCATGGTATTTTTGCATTGGTACATGTCCTCCATGGCATTGCCCAGCTTCCCGAACATATTTTTACAGCCTATTAGTCCTAAAAGTGTTGAGAAATTACTAAAAGGATTTGCCTCCCATAGACTTCAATAGGATTCCCCACTAAGTTCGAGTTTGACAAATCCCAAACAGGATTCGCCGAACCCTTGGGGAAACAGCCCCCAGGCAGATTGCTCATCCCTAATTGTAACATGTATGGCCATCTTAAGACTGTACTGTTCAGAAATAAGATACTGAAGAGTTACAGCAATAAGTCTCTGGAAACGTTTTTTAACAAGCTGCCAACTTTGTAGTTGCTAAAATTTACGGCAGCGAGAACAAGGCTAAGAATGTGTTTATGTGGGTTATATATGATTAAATTAGGTGTAAAATGTAAAAGCACAATCCCTTCAGTTACAAAATGAACCATGCAATATTACACAGCACCTTGCGTCCTGCAATGTATTCCCCTGAATCCATCCCTCGGCCCCCTGAAAAAAAAATGCCCCCGCTCCCTCTCGCTCTATCATGCCTTCCTTTGCCTCTGTGCACAGTTGTGCCCCTGAGCGCCAGGAAGCTGTCAATGTGAACTGTAGTGCGGTCACCTCATATCAGGGCACTGGAGCGGACAGGAGGAGCACTAATTGCCAGTGCTGTGGGGAGGGTTCAAGGAGAGGGGAGGGGGGGGTGATGGCAGGGGGTATATAGGAGTGTAGCCTCGGGTTATAAGTTTCAGACATTAGTGCAGTCATATAATTCCATACCACACACAGTCGCATTTACAGCTCTGTGACCCCAGCCGCATAGTGACAGTGGAAAGCAGTGATAGAGGGAGTGCGCCTGCAAAGAACAGAGAACAAACAAAAAAAAATGGTCTACATAGAATGTAAATGCTTGCAAATCATACACAGGGCTTCTGCTCAGCTCTCATGGGGCTATCTGATGTCCACTTAAAGAGTCAGCCCGCCAAAGGTAGAATTTTTGGTGTAGGTAAAGCCTGGTAGGCTAAGCAAGCCCTTGGCATCTTATATGTCTTGTATACTTTAACAGTGAGATCTACCTGTCATAATTACTGTACCTGTCCACCTTTTTGGATATTTTTGTATGTTCCAGCATCTGTTGTTACATTATCCAAAATGTTCAAAACAAATATTGGAAACCCCTCACAATGGCCACAGCAGGTGTGCAGAACCAGGAGCTAAAGTTCTCATATCTCACGAGTGGAGTCCTCGAGGGTAGTGATGGACCTATCGCCTGTGCAGCTGGTGTGGGCACACAGGGGCCTCTTGGTCCTGCAGCCCATTACAGACAGGGGCTGTTTCGGATTATAACATCAGTGGCTAGATGTCCTCCACTGTAAGGCAAGGTACGTTCAGTAAATTAAAGTACCCCAGCTAACTTCTGTGTCCATGGGCAGATTGATCTCCACCCATCTATACTTACACTCATAGCTGACAGTCCTGACACCTGCACTTTGTGCCCTAGGCACTCCTGACCCCTGCACTCTTGATCCCTGTACTCTGTGCATTCTGTACTCATGACTCCTGCACTCTGTATGTTATGTACTCCTAAACCCTGCCTCTGTGCCATTTCTGAGCCCTGGCACCTGCACTCTGTGCGTTAAACACTCCTGACCCCTCTACTCTGTGCATTACATACACCTGACCCTCCACTCTGTGCATTGCACACTCCTGACCCCTCTACTCTGTGCATTACAGAGCCCCCTCCACTATGTATCTTTTGTACCCCTGACCCCTGCACTGTGTGTTATGTACTCCCAACCCCTACACCCTGTGCTCTGTGCATTATGTACTCTTGAGCCAATGAGTGTGCATTGTACACTCCTGACCCCTTTGTTCTGTCTGAGTCATAGCTTTGATTAAGGCATTTACCTGAAAAGCGTTAGTGCTCCTGGCGCATTCACTGTCAGCCGTGTGTGCATTTAAAACAATAAGCCTTTGTCAGACTCCAGCACATGCATTGTAAAGCTAACACTTTCCAGCACTGTATTGGCAGACAAATATAATTTTTTTGTGCTTTTTATTGAAGACTAAAACTTTGTTCCACAATCTGATTTTTGGGGTCTCTTTATGGTCAAATCGGCATATTGTCTACATGTCCATGTTGCCGTATGATCACATGACCACCCATTTTGTGTTCCAATCTTTACAGGAGCCGGGCACCTCTGGACTGTATCCATTCTATACAATCTTTAGATGATGACAATCGAATATAGGCAGATGTACCACCACAGAGCTGCTGCATGCTATTATTTTTAACATTTCCTGACAGGTGGGACTGGGTTGTGGTGAAATCATCACCACAGGACGAACACCCAGCAACACATTTATTTTAACTCATTGCTAAACACATTTCAATTAAATATTTCTCTATGTTAAAGGGGAACCCTCAATTAGTTACTTTTTTAAACAAATGTTTGAGAACTGTTTTACAGTCAGGAGACTTGCAAAGTGATGCGCTTACTTGTCATACAGCTGTGTAGCATGAGCAAGGTGACAACACTAAAAGCTGATGCCAATCTTCCGGCTGGCTGCTCTGTGCATTACTATTGTACATTTCTATACTGGTGATGCTCTTACCTAAGCTCTCACCCTCCTCTAAGCCAGTCTAAGTATCCTTATCATCAGCCCTCTGCTTATACAGCAGCCAAACCTTCTGAAAGCCTGATTTTTAGCTTTCAGTTGGTTCGCAACAACTATAAGGACAGGTTTCAGGTAAGCAAACCAACCTAACTAAAAAAAAAAGCTTCATAGGCTTTGAATATATACAGAATCAAATGGTGTTCTATACTGTGCACGGTTCCATCTTAAAGGAATACTCAATTTTGCAAAAAAATAATAATATTATAGCATATAAAACTGCTATACAAGCCATTTTGTAATTTAATGTTATTAAAAATTATCTTTCCGTATGAATCTGAAGCCTTTGTAATTTTCTAAAACCGTCCAAAACAATAAAATGTAACATAACAACCTGGAGGTGGGCTGTACACAGTTGGTGTGTGGTACGCCCCCAGAAATGTAATTTCCAGCTTGTGTGATTGGCTCGCAAACTTTCCCAGAAGTCTGCGCTAAGATACAGTAACATTTTAGGCACCAATCAAAATAGAAATGCCATTTTGGTGAGATACCCCTTAAGGGTTAAATGCTTCTAAAAGGATGCTGACACGTCAACCGCTCTTATTAGAACACTAAAAGTGTACCATGTGGCTATAAGATTCAGAACCTCGAACTTAATTCGTTCCACGATTCTGGTCGCGAACCGAATCAAACTATGATCAGACCGCGATCTCAACTATAGGAAGCCACAACCAGTATCAGAGCAGGGAAGATGGCTGCGTTTGTGTTCGTCACCTGATGCACAGTTCGCGAATGGAAGCAAAATTTTGCCGAACATCCTGTTCGCGAACCGAATTGTTTGCGAACAGAAGCGTTCGTGAACCGAGGTACCACTGTATATATATGCGACATAACAGGAAATTAGAATACAGTTTGGGAGAGGAGGAAAGAGCTACAAGAGATACCGTTTGGGAGAGGAGGAAAGAGCAACCAGAGGTGAGGCTGGATCGCAGGGTCAGGAAACTTGTTGGTGTCACCTTGGGTTCTCACCCATACAAGGTGAGGGGTTCCATGATGATTGTCTGGTACAGAGGATCTGTCTGTATATTTTCAGGGTTATTTATTAAAGGGTGAAGAATTGTTTAGAAGGCAGGAGAAGTGACCAATCTAGGACAACATAGATGAACTGGAAAGTAAGCTAAATTGGAGAATATTTCCAAATTTACCAAAGGTATTTTGTCTTAGATTGTTCACTTCTACCTTCTCCGAACCCTTCACCCTTTAGTGAATAACCCTGTTACTTTCCTCTGGGATTGGTAAATCCTGGTTTGGGGCCTGGAGGCATTGTAGAGACTTGGGTGGGATGAAGCCTCCAACCCTTGGTCCATGTTTTGCCGGTGACCAGGACCTGCTGAATCCTCATGTTAGGAAAGTTGACTAGAGTTCAGGGCTACACCTGGGAGACAGAAAAGGTCTCCACACCAGGAGTCAGGGTTAGAACCAGTGCAGCAGTGAGCTGTGTGATGGTGCATATGTGCACACAACCTGAGTTGTGAGGAATGCTTGTAGGAAAGACAGACAGAGGGCCTGAAGCCTTTGAGGCCAGAGCAGCAGTGCTTCAAGAGCAAGCCAGGAGGCTGAAGGTAAAAGATTTGGCTGAGAAACCCATGCGAGGACAACCCTATGTATGTGACTGGAATGTTCTTTTAATTAAAATTGAGCAAGAAAAGCCTTTACAAAGAAGATTTGTGTGGATGCGTTCTTAAGCTCTGCCATTGGAAGAGAGTTCCCACTCATGGTGGAGGTATACAATGGTCAGAACTGGAGTCTCCCGCTTAGAAGTTCAGTTGTTTTTTTAAACTGTATTTGGTGCTTGAGACAACATATGGGGGGAATGTATCATAAGTGGAGCAGACGACAGAATTTGGAGCAGTTGCCATATTAACCAATTAGCTTCTATCTTTAGTTTATTCAGACAAGTTTTAAAAATTATCTATAAAAGCTGATTGGGTGCCATGGACAACTGCTCCATATTCTGTCTGCTTTAGTATTGATACATCCCCCTCATTCTGTGTGTGTGCAGGTGAGGTGAGCCTGCAGGAAGAAAGTAAGACATTCCATAAAGAGACAGTACTCTAACTTTGCTGAGGACTGTGCAAACAAAGTGTCTGTAAGGATGGGGCATTTGAAGAAGAAGGACTTCTTTGAAAAAAATGGCTGACCGTGTGTGATGGCTCGAGGTGGAAGCCCCACAAGTGCCCAAACTAACTCTTCCTTTTGGGAGTCTGCCGGGGACAAGAATAAAGGTCTGTTGGCAGACATGGCCCCATCTACCGCAACAATTTTGACTTTTACTAAAGCTGCCCTTTTACAGCTTCCATCTACCTCCATCAGTGTAAGCCTTATAGCTGAATACTTACGCAACTTTGCACAAAAAAGTACCGTGTATGCACGTTGTTCCCAATTCTATTCATTTTTCTGGCTGTGGCCAGCCATAGGAATAAATTGTGGTAATGGCACATATACACAGTAGGCATATGGCCCTGCCAGAACATTTCTGGTGCAAAGGCTGTGCTACACCAATGGTAAGTAATACGATATGGTAATTAGAGAGGGAGCTTTAAAAAACAACTTCATAAAAAAGATTAACAAATCCATTAACCAATAAAAGAAGCCCTCTCCCCATTAATCCTCAGATTACAGATGAATGCTCTGGATGAAACATGTGCTTCCTGAGTGGTAATGATTGCAAACCTGTAAACATTTTGTCATCATGCTGTGCCGCCCCAATGGGGCATAGAAGTTAATGTTAGTGTGTTTTCCCTAAACCATTTTCCTATAGCTATTTTACTGCTAGTTCCTACGCTGCCATCTAGTGGCCTTTTGTGATAATGCACCTGTTTTTCCTGTATTCCTTTCCTCACATGATGACACATTTCCTTTGTATGTAATGCCCCACCCTTCTTCCTGAGTCAGTACTTCCTGTGTCATGGCCACAGCTAACAGGCCACATGTAACAAGGACACATGTATTCTGCATAGTACGGTAGGAAAGGCATCATCTTTTGACTGCATAATACTGAAAACCATCCATCTGCTGTATGCTGTTGTCTGATGTGTAGAATAAAGCAACCTTTGTGGATGAAACAGTATTGGTGAGTTCAGCTATCTGACAATGATTGTCCACCGTGATTGAATCTGCTTATACAGGCCAGGCATAGAGGTCTCAACAAGGGGTAAGTCACTAGCACAACAATCGGAGTCAGAATAGCTCCAGCTCCCTTTTTTTTTTATAAGGGGGTCTGATAATAAAGAAAAAAAAAGCAGATTGTTCTCCTCTAATGTTATATTAAAAATGTATGCAGATTGTCATGTCAAATGATAAAAGCTCTCCTTAACTAAAAAACTCAACTTGAAGTTTACCATTCCATGTTACATAAAAATCACATTTGCTAATCAAAACCTAGAAAATTAAGATATAATTAAAATGTATCTAGATTGTTTTCCATATTAAAACCCTTTTCTGTTCTGAATAAAAATATGTGGGCAAAAGAAAAAACACAGAAGCCTAGCGGGCTTCGCTTATTCTGGTTACCAAATTGCTCTTGGAAAGGTACGGCACCGCTGATTGCCCTGATCACCCTATTCTTAACTTTGCCATTTTGGATTTTTTAATTTGGATTTGGATTAACTTTGGATTGTTGTACATTAAAAAAAAAAAGACCTACGCCGAAAATAAGACCTAGTGTGTTTTTTTGAGCCCCAAAAATATAAGACAGTGTCTTATTTTCGGGGAAACATGGTATATGTGTGTGTATATGTAATTTAAAAAGGTTCTGGGACTCAAGTGGTGAGAGTGGTCAGAGCCAGAATATAAATTTAAATCTTCAGCATCAGACACATATATTCCGGATGTGTTGAATGTCTGAGTCCCCTGCTCTGCACTGCAGTTCCATCTACTATGTTACTAGTGTGTTTCTGTATGGAACCAACTCATTTTTAATTTGTTTTGTGACATGACATGTTTTGTTTTAAATTACATTTTTTATGTAAATTGTTTCATATTTGCTTCTGGAGGGAAAAAGACTCCTTGCAAGTCATTAAGAATATTATGAGTTAAAAAACAGGTGACCCCCACCCAAAAACCACAATTCTCATCTTTAATGTCCCGGAAAGGTGCAGCTGAACAGTAAAATCAGAGTTGTTTTTTTCCCAAGATTGAATTCCTTCTAACTGATCTGCAGCGGCTGATTAAAAGTAACAACAGTTTCAGTGATCGGGTTCACAACTGCCACCCATACCACATATTACTACATGAAACCTTGCCAGGCCCTTAAATATCATTTTTTTTAGCTCGTTTAGTTACTTAGCACACTGATAATTGAGAATAATGTGATGTTAATGAATTTAGAGAGAGTACAAAAAAAAAAAGAATGAACAAAGTTAGAGGCGCTGTCATATTATATAAACGTATCACAAAAACATTTCAGCAAAGTAAATATCTTTAAAGGAGAGACTGATTCCTTACCAACCACGCCGCAAAACAGTTCCCTTTCAAAAAGCTGGTCCCCCCCAAGTCAGCTGGGAGACCGACTGGTTCCTCCTACTGACCTTCACATTATTACGCTCTTTTGCAGTGACTTGGAGGTCGGCAGAAGCAAGGGCTGTAGAGGACCCATGAGACTGACACTTCTTTACAGGTATGTGCTTTGCTGAAAGGTGATAGGGCTCCTTTAAAGTAAAAAAAAAACACAAAAAAACCCCACCGCACTGCAGGGTTTGGCCCCCAAAGTTGAAGCCACTTATCAGATGTTTCCACTAAGTCAGGGTTCCCCAAACTTTCTAAACAAAGGGCCTGTTAATGGTTCCTAAGTGTTTAGGGGTGCCAGACTGTAACCAGAGAGTGTAGAAAGTGCCACAGGTCGGAGCCGGATTTATTCTCTCTGCTGCCCCCAGGCCAGGTTCCTCAATGCGACCCCCCCTCCCCGACAACCCCCCCATGGAGAATGGCAACCAGATGGTGGGGCAGCAGGGTTAGTTTAAATTATTTATCTTATTTTTTTTATTTATCTTATTTTTTACTTTTTATTTTAATTATTATTTTTTCCCAACTTTTATTTAATAATTTTTTATCAATTTTTTATTTTATTTTAGTTTTTAGTTTTTTCCCTTAACTTTATTGCTTTCACACAGGAGCTAACAAGCCCTTTCTCTTTATTGAACCTGTCACCTCCAATACAGGAATTCTAACAGTACTGGCTCTCCTGTGACAACTGAGATGGGAAGGCTGTGAGTGCAGCTCTCCCTTCTCAGTGTTTATACTGAGCAGAGCGGAGAACAGACATTGATCTGCTGCCCGCTTTCCATCCTGAAGAAAGGATCTCCGGCCGGCGGGGAGAAAGGTAGCCAGCGGGGGAGAACGGGCAAGCAGGCTGCATACAAGTGATTTCGAGTTGAGATCATCACTTGTAAACGTATCAAGCGGCTTCCTTGCTGTACATTTAGCTCTGCTTGCCCGAAGCAGGACTAAATGTAGAAAACAACTACCCGCCGGCAATTGATATTCCACACCCCTGCCGCCCCTCTGCTCCCTGCCGCCCCAAGGCCGGGCCTCGGTTGGTCTTGTGGGAAATCCGTCCCTGGGCTCAATGGTAATTAGAAGTAAAATATGCACCAGAGTGGGGGTAAAAAATGACACAGATTCACATTGAAGTCAATGGAGGCTGTTCACACATTGGCGGTTTGCTGTGCGGACAAAATCGCCTGTCGCACAAAAAGGTGCAGGGGCTATTTTTGGGCGGTTGTCGCATGGTTTGGGTCCCATTGACATCTCTATGCATTGAAAACCGCATGGTTTTCAAAGCACAATCGTGCAGACAAAAATGCGCGATAACAGCTCACCAGCTCAACCGCCTAGGTGTGAACATAGCCTAAAGCCCACCTTCTTGCCAGTGCATATGTGTTAGCTAGTCAGCAAGTGGTTATAATTAGAAGAAGCTACCCTGTGCTGGGAGCATGCTAGATATCTAGACAGCTTCTCTAATACAGACTGCAATGGTCTGGATCTCCAGAGGTTTGCCTCCTGCACAGTTCAGCAATGCTGCTCATTCTTTAGTTGTTATACAGTCTGACTGCATAACAATAATAAAAGCAAGACTCCAACTCGGCCTTAAAGTTACTACAATGGAACAAGTAGCCAGAGCATTTGCATTGTGAACATGGCTTAATCATTGAAGAAATGATCTGTAAATGTCTGTCATTCTTCTACTGCTCCACCATAACTACTACAAGGCTTGTTATGTAAAGTTAGAGATAACACCCATATAAGACTTCCTGTCAGTGAACTTGTTGAAGGGGTTTGCAGGAAGCGTTTTGTAACACAGGACTCAATCTTACAAAGAGGTACATATAGGGGTTTTATTTCCCTATAAGGTGCTAGAACTGCAATAACTGTGCAGCTTCTGGTGGAAATAAACAAGCACTCAGTGTGGTTGATTTCTTAAAGCACATAGGCAGGCCGGATTTGCTCTCTCTGCTGCCCCGAGGCCAAGTTCCTCAATGCGCCCCCCTACTTGCCAAACCCCCCCAAAGGAGAATGGCAGACCTGCAGGTTGCATACAAGTGAACTCGGTGACATCGCCAAGATCACTTGTTCAAAGCAAGCGGTGGCTTCCCTGCTGTACAGTTAGCTCGGCTTGCCCAGGGGGCATCGGGAGATAGGAATTCCACACCCCTGCTGCCCCTCTACTCCCTGCTGCCCCAAGGCCGGGCCTTGGTTGACCTTGTGGGAAATACGGCCCTGCACATAGGCTGTTCACTTTGCAAGGGAATCATCCCATAGACCAGTGGATTTGTTGAAAATTCACTTTGCAAAGAATAGCCAATAACGTGCACGGAAAATGAAAACAAACTATTCTTGCTTGCGTTTGATTGGATGATGGATGGATGATGGCAGAACTTCACCTTGTTCAATAAGCTAAGGGAAAATTCCCTTGCAAAGTGAGTAACCTATTTGCCTTTAGTTTATCAACCCCTGTGTGCCTCTGTAGTGCACCACACATGACCGCCTTTTATCGGTAAGAGGAAAATATTCACACAATGTGCAAGAGTTAATTTCTTGTCACTTTTAAAGTGTAACTAAAGCCAAGATTTATTTTATTTTAGTTTTGGATAAAGTGGCGAAGAGACCCTGTTAGTCTTTTGATTGCAAAATGAATTTAATTAATGTGGTGCCACAGCTGGCCGTGCACCCTTCCAGCCTGACTTTGGGCAAATCTTTTTTTTGCACAGATGTCAACCCAAGCACAGGGGTTAGCAGGGAGATAAAGTAGTGGTGCTGGGGCAAAGGTGAGCATGGCTAGTTTGCTTAAGGGATTTTAATAATTTGATTAGCAATCATCATTTTACACAAGAGATGATATATTATTATTATTATACAGGATTTATATAGCGCCAACAGTTTGCGCAGCACTGTACAATATAAGGAAGACATTACAATCCAAGACAAGATGTGAAGGAGGGCTCTGCCCTTGAGGGCTTACAATCTAAAAGGGAGGAGCAAGTGATACATGAGGAGGTAGCTGTGTGAGGATGAACTGTATGAGACATATGTGTGTCTTTCTAAAATAAATAAATAAAATTAGTATAGAATATAAACCTTTATACATGGAATGGACGATTAAAAATGATTGGAGCACAATACAGCGTATATTAGCCTCGCAGTGACCTCAGTGTATTATAGGTCTGGAGAAAGTTCTGCTACAATTACCAAAATCCTGACCAGATTACATGTTATTAGTAACTGGTCGCAACCCTATTATACAATGAGCTCACAGCCAAGCTAATATTTAGTAATAAACCCTTAAAAAGTGACCTTTTACATAGTGAATTTAGAAAAAAACATACTTTGCAAACTTTCTTCGCAAAACTGTACCAGAAACAGAAGAAGCTCTATACAACTCCACCTCCAGCCCTGCACACTGCTCCACTTTTACTCTTGGCTTTACCACTACAACATAAAGGAATCAGTGGTTTAAAAAGGAGCCAGTGGGAACTTTTTACCAACCTCACACAAGTCCAAGGAAAAAGGAGTAAGCAGGTAGAGAAAGGAGGGGGAGGATAAAGGAGCAGACAGCGTATTATGCATTTACCAAGTTTGCTTGCTTACATCATCTAAGACTCACAGGACTAGGGTTGCCACCTTTTCTTCAAGTGAAACCCGAACACTCTGGTGACGCGCAGGCATTTTTTGGGGGAGAAATAGCCGTGGCGTATTGATATGTAAATAGAGCCACCCATTCATATGTAAATATCACAGTTAAAACTATTTTCAGTGGGGGGCCAGTAGCCTCTATCTTAATTTTGGTTGCCCCTGTCTGCCTGACATCTTATGTCCGGGTTTCTGCTGCCATGAAACCCGGACACAGCATGCAAAACCCAGACTGTCCGGGTGAATCCTGGACAGGTGGCAACCCTACACAGGACACAGCAATGTTTTCAAGTGGATGTGCACACACAGAGTCTGCTGTCTAAAGACTAGGTCAGGGGAAGGCAAACTGCCTCTCAGAGTCATGCCTGTGGCTGTCATTGTCTTGCAATGGCTTACAGGATTTGTAGTTGCACCACAACTGGAGGGCCAGAGTTTGCCTATCCCTGGACTAGGTGAGCAAAGTTTTGATAGAAGAAGAGTATCTTGGGAGACTTCATAAAGTTTCTAGAAGACCATGGGAGAGCCCTGAAATACAGGGTGTCTCACAAGTTTTTCCGGGAGATCTGACTTATCTGTTATTGCAGTCTGCGTCCTCCTTAGGGAGATTCACCCTACTGGTCCTGGTGACCTTTGTGGAGGAATCAGCCTAAGCCTCATAATGTCAAGCGGATGTCAAATGCCAAGTCTGTCAAAAGACTATGTGAATAAAGTCTCAGGAGATGAAGTATATCTCAAGAGATTTCATAAAGCTGCTAGAAGATCATGGGATAACTTTAAAAAATATAGGGTGTGCCGAGTTTTCTGGAAAGTTTGACATATCTGTTATTGCTGTCTGAGTCCTTTTTGGGGAGATTCACCCTCATTGCCCTAGAGACCAGGACTAACCATGAGGCAAAATCCAGAAGTTTGAGTTGTCACCAGAACAGCAATGGAGGGGAACGTTCCAATGGAGACAATTGTTCTGATGACGACCGTGTAAGAGAAGGTTTTTCTTTCCCATCCTGTAGACATGCTTCATGCTGTATCTACAGGATCGAAAATTAATAAAAAACCATTCCATGCTTCAAAATTAATAACTTTATATTGATCCCAAACAATATAGCGCAGTAAAGTTACCATGGCAGACACACACGCGTAGTCAAGATGAAATGTGCAGCTTAAGATGGATTTTCTAAATGCTTTTGTAAGAACATGCCTGGCAGCATAGATACAACTGCGCATGCGCATAGGCATGTTCACCGCATTTGCGGGAAACAACCGCTATTGCGCATGCGCAAGCGGCAACTACTGCGCATGCGCGGACGGCCGCAATTGCGCATGCGCAAACGGCAGCCGGGTGCGCGAAGCCGTGCTCACATGGCGCACAGGAAATTACTCACTCTGTCTGGGGATGATCCTTTTTAAGCTGGCCCAGCTCCCAGAATCATTGCTGAGTGGTCTTTCAGCTTGAGCGTGTGTGTTCCTGTACCTTGCCTGTTGCTGTGCTTTTGTTCGACCCGGATTCCTTGACACTGCCTGACTGCTGCCTGCCCCCGACTTCTGCTTGTTCCTGGATTCTCCTTTGCCTGCTCCTTTTGTACCTTGCTGCCTGATTGTTGCTGACCCTGGCTTGCCCGACTCCGCTCTGCTCCAGCCGCATGAACACCTGTTTCCTGCTTCACTGAAGACAGGGCTTCAAGGACCTGCCCAGGCTCCGTGTCCTGCATCTTCCGGCACCGGTGCTGCCCGCTGTTTCCCCACCTCCTGTCTCCACATTCAGGGGTGTGGAACTCGTGCTGCAAAGGAGGCCTCCTCACAACTCGGCTCCCTACCAGGTACGTGATAGCTTTACTAACAAAACTGAACAGCTATGGAGTCCAACATTACTTTACTTTACTCACTTAGATTGCATGCTATTCTCATATGATACTCCTCCATATTAGCATAATTCTGATATGGCATCTTCAAAGGGAGGAGGCAAATCCTTACACACCACAAGCTTCAGAAGAGGAATAACTCTCTCTCAGATAGAATTATAAGTCAGTTCAGCATTGATCCTCTTAGCAGCCACTGTCTGCTCTATGCTGCATTCTGTATTGGAGTCCATTGTATAGCACCCATCAATCACAAAGGATTGGTTTTACAAATATAAAGAGGGTTGTCGAGGAACTCTGCTAAAGTAATTTCAGTGAAAAAGTCTACACTTTTATGAAACACTAAGGCCACTTTTACCTTGTGCCATAGATGCAACCATGTTGTAGTATGGAAGAAACCTGTGGAGAGAAAATACATAGGATGTAATTACTGAAACCTGCTTTTGAAAATGCTAGTTTAGGTCCTCATGCTGCATTGAAGAAGAAATGTGCACCTGAGCATGTTCCTAATTTTTTGACCCCCACCCACACTGACAAATTAGTCACAATGTTATAGGAAAGCTAACTGACACATACTGATGCTACTACCTATAGGTCTGGGCATCTAGACTACAATGACCTCTGGTCGCAAAAGGGTTAAACCCACACTGCGCAAACTAGGCATTTCACAAAACTCCACAGAACTATAGATGTGACATGGATCAATTAAGTTCCAACCCATTTACTATAAGCTTAAAAAAACCTGAAACGATAGTAGCATTATGTAGTAGGGGCCATCATTGTTAGCGTTATAATGATAGTAGTCTTGCTCTTGCTGTCTTTGGGGGTGCACATCCTCCTTGGGGGGATTCTGTGCAGATAGTGAGTCCTCACAGCAATTCAGGGTTCAAACTGGCCCCAACCAGCATTTCATGCATCAAACAACTTAGGCGGCATTTTCAAAAGAAAAAAACATAAGCGTGTAGCCTGTCTGGGACTTCCTACACATTTCAAGAGCCCATCTACTAGGTAAAATGAGTCTTGCGTCCAGTTCTGTAGAAATAGCTGGTACTAATAAGGCTGCCATTGCACAACCTCTCTCTGTGGACCAACATATTCGGATTCTTCAGGGGACGGGAAAGAATGTACGAGGAGCTGGCTTCAACTACAAAGGACTGGCACACCTTTATTATAATTCATTTAAAATATGCCAGTGTTCAGAAAATTCTGTGAAGCAAATAAACCCCATTATCCCCAAATTGATTTCCCCAATGCTTGTGTCATGCTCAGACAAAACCTGTTGGTAACTGAGTTTGTCTGATTATTGGGCAAATTTAGAAATGAACTTAAATGTGGTGGATTGTCTGGAAATCAGCGTGAAATGAGAATAGTCATTGTCTAGCCAACTTTGCCCTCCTTTTTCACAATCCCAGTCCAAGCTGGGAAGTACAAACTTCAAACATTTCACATCAAAAAGCCTAAAATAAAAGCAGCAGCGGAAAAGTTCAGGAAACGGTATGTTTGGTCACTGGTGATAGGAATTTCCCTGGGTGGAGAGGGAAATATTACTCTGAGGAGCACAACATCGTGAAGGTTTTTTTTTTTATGGCACTAAGATGAGATTTTGTCCTTTTGGAGATATTTTATTACAAGTACACCCTTTGTAGGTATCTTTTATTCTGGTGTCCCTGCTGGCTGAATACCTCTATTTCAATATCTTCTAAAAAGGTTGTAAAAACGAGCTTGTGAAAAATGTGTTCCTTGGTCCACCACTCTCTTTATGAACTCACTACTGTCTCTGGCATCTTCCTACACTGCTCGCCTCTGCACTTCTCTTCCTATTCTGCTCAGCTCTGAACCCCGGAACCCCCTACATCCCTGTTCCTACTCTTTTCACCTCTGCACCTTCTTCCAACTCTGCTCACCTCTGCATCCCCTACATGCCTCTTCCTACAGTGCTTGCCTCCACACCCCCTGCTCCCCCACTTCCTACACTGCTGGCCTGTGCGCCCCTTGCATTCCTCTTCCTACACTGCTCACCTCTGTAGCCCCTGCATCCTTGTTCCTGCTCTGCTCACCTTTTGCACTCCCTGCACCCCTCTTCCTACAGTGCTCACCTCAGCACCCTCTGCATTCCCCTTTCTACACTGCTTACTTCTTCACCCCCTGCATCCCTCTTCCAGCACTGTTCACCTCTGCACCCCTTGTGGCATGGGGTGCAGAGGTGAGCAGTGTAGGAAGAAAGATACAGAGGGTGAAGAAGTTAACAGTGTTGGAAGAGGGTGGTAGGCTCTATCTGCAGACCCGACTGTCTCATTCAAGAACACAAGAGCATGGTAGGGAGGTTTCACAGCATGCGATTATGTGAAAAGAAGTAGCAGTCCCATTCAGTGAGTTTAACAGATAAAAGTGAACTGTCTGCAAAGTTTCCTGTAAAACATTAGCAGGTCACTGCAGCCACGCCCCCCCGCCCGCAGTGTGATCGGATACGTGGCAAAACATTGCCCGAGTTCCAGTCCACTACAAACGCAAAGAATAGATCATGCAGCATTTTCTGCGCTTGCAGTGGACAATGTTTTGCCACGTGTCCGATCGACCTACGGGCAGGGGGGGGGGGGGGGGGGGGGCGTGGCTGCAGTGCCATTGACGTCAGTGCACCGTCACACCCCCTCCCGCCCCAGAACGAAGAGGGAAGTTTTGTGAGCAATTGCTGTGCGTTCCAGCAGCTGCCGCTCTGGAACGCACCGCAATTAGTGTGAGTGGGCCCTGAGACAGACCCAAAAGAGTATTTTTTTCCCCTTTCCATTACAGCCCCTTGAAATTTAAAGTCCTGATAAAAACCATTTAAAGGAGAAGTGAATAAAGTACACTTTTCCCAATGCTTAGAGACAGCGTGTGACTGCTGATCACGCAGGTTACAATCTTTCCCCACTGTCAGTCACCGCTCCCTGTAGGGATTCCCCCCTCACCTCTGTGTTCTTCTAGTGCTAACTGGAGGAACAGACTGGAGGGGGTGGACATAACTGGCTCTGGCTTTAGAGAGGCAGAGCCAGCTGTCAATCAGGCAGGTCAGTTGGATCAAGCAAAACAAGGTTTGGCTTTAGTGCTCTGTTAATCCAATAATGTATTCATTAAATAAAAATCCAGTCATGTATTTTTAAATTCAGGTAAAAGAGGCCAACTTGCTCTCAGAAGGAGAAAGCAGAATGAGATCACAAACCTGGTTGTACTCTCTGGTAGGGTGTATGAATCACAAAGCTATCTCAAAGGTACATCTACAACAAATTGCGCCCCTGGCATTCCGCCCGGCTGCTGACAACCAGTGACGTCACTGGTTGCTAGGAGATCAGCGGGACCCTGGGCAGAGCATCCCATATTGCTAAGGTCTTGCAGGGAGATGTGTAAGTGCCAGTTCTTCACAACCTGGGATGCTCTGGCCGCTGTCCCATCCATATACACATCCCCCTGCTTGCTCTGATTGCTAAGAGTGGGACGGGGAGATGTGTATGGCCCTTACATCTCCCCACCTGACTCTTAGCAACCTGGAACACTCTGGCTGGTGTACTGCCCAGCTACTGGCAACCATTGTTGTTACTGGTTGCCAGGAGCTGGACGGGGCACACCGGCCAGAGCATTCCCGGTTGCTAAGATCTAGATGGGGAGATGCGTATTAGAGAGGAGTGGGGAGAGAAAAAAGGTTAGCTGTCTCTGTGGGTCAGTGAGTGGTGCCCAGGACATGTGCCTTAGGTGCTGTACTTTGGATACACCACTGATCTAGCTGAACAGTATTCCTGGTAATGCAGTTCACATATGTGTATTAAAGTTGCATGGGGTTGTCTGCGGTTAAACTTGACATATGTTCAATTCATAAGGCAATAAAGAAAACTTTTCTGGAGTTTAGTGGAAGATGGGATATTTAAATAATGAAGGTAATATAATATGAGAAAACACACAGCTGACTTCCTGTCCAGTAAAACCACAACAACAGCAAAATGGCCTACTTTCATTTTGCTACCATATTTTGCTCATGACGGCTAACACAGAGCAAAAGGATGGACAGCAATGCACCGTAAATTCCACATATCTATATTTTTTGTATAGGGGTTATACCTGTTTCCAAAAGATATTTGCAGTTATGTACTTTTATATAACTTTTTTTCTTTAGAATAGTTTTTTTTACAGTGTATTTAAACCCCAACAATTACTTTCTCATATGGGCGCCTTTTTAGTTTTTTAAATAGTGAAAGTGTTGTGTTTATATATCTGTTTGATATGTGCAAAACAAATACCCATTGATCCTGCCAGAAATCCTGTGAGCTGATAACTTTTGTGTTCTTTGCCTCTGCTAATTGTTGTTAGTTATTATCCCATATCTCTCTCTCTCTCTCTCTCTCTCTCTCTCTCTCTCTCTCTCTCTCTCTCGTAAACTTAAAGTAGTATTAAACGCTCAAACTATTTTCAATAATATCAGATCAAACAAATATACAATATCCAGCAAAGTGTTTTTTTACTTGTATGCCCAAGCACTTAGTCATCATGTTTACAAACAGCTGCTCTAACTCTCTCTGCTCAGCTTCCCTGAACTTCCTGTCTTGTACAAGATCACAAGGGACAGAGCAGTCCCCAGCAACTGACCATCTACTAGCTTGGAGAAGGGAGGAAGGAAGAACAGAGAGTAGGGGGGTGGGTTGCCTTGCTGTGTCTGTGTGTTTGTGGAGATACACACCACGTACTAGCACACACAAGGGTGGCTCCATAGGAACCGGAAAGGGAAAGGAGCCAATTAGGATATCAAGATCAACACGTCTAATTACTGCTTCCCCAGACTAATTTACTGGTTCTCATGCATGTGGATATTGTCCAGGGCCGGATTTCCCGCCTTGGGACAGCAGGCAGTAGAGGGGCAGCAGGGGTGTGGAATTCCTATCTCCTGATGTCTGGGACATGCAGTTTCCGGTTGCCAGGCGGGTAGTTGTTTTCTACATTTAGCCCTGCTTTGGGCAAGCAGAGCTAAGTGTACAGCGGGGAAGCCAACGCTTGTTGTGTACAAGTGATCTCGGCGATGTCGCCGAGATCACTTGTATGCAGCCTGCAGGTCTGCCATTCTCCATTGGAGGGGTTTGGCAAGTGGCGGGGTGCATTGAGGAACCTGGCCTTGGGTCAGCAGAGAGAGTAAATCCGACCCTGCCTATGTGCTTTAAGAAATCAAACACACTAAGTGCTTGTTTATTTCTCCCAGAAGCCGCACTTGTATGCAGCCTGCAGGTCTGCCACTCTCCATGGGGGGTTGGCGGGTAAGGGGCGCATTGAGGAACCTAGCCTCGGGGCAGCAGAGAGAGTAAATATGGCCCTGATAGTGTCGCATAATCTGATTTAAAATTGAGTGAGTTGAGCAATGCTCATCTTCAGTATTTGGTAACTATAGTGTATGTGCCTCTGTTCAAAGGATGACTTACACTTTTAAGTCATGTAAGACATGAGCCAGTAAGGGAGAGGCATTTCATGGTCACGTAGTAGAGATACAATTGGTACAACCCTAATATGATCTGCAGAATACATGGAAGTGAAACCTTAACATGAGAACCTCACCCTACCATGCAACGGTAACCATCAACCTTGAATCATACATCTACCAGGTGAAAACCACATGAAAGGGCACCAGAGTGAAACCTGTGGATAAGAAATCAATACTGTACTACAGTGAAATTTTATTTCTCCTGCAAGTCCCATTCACACACCCTGATTCAGAGACCTCCGCCCTCCCCTCCACAAACATCTCTTCCTGTTTATGCGTTGAACAATTTGATTGTTCAAGTAAACAGCTGCCTTGTTTTGTTAGGGGTGACCTCACTTCCCTCTGCTCATACTTCCTCTACTGCAGGAAGCCCCAGACCTATCGTTTCCTGCATCTCTAGTTTCTGCTTCCTGATTGGTCACTTGGCAGCCTTAGATAGCCCAGGGAGGGATCAAGTGTGTTTTTATTTGGGGACATAGTCATACACGTTCACATACAAGACAACAAGGGCACTACATGAGCCACACAGAGAGGTACGAATTATTTAGTATATGTTATATTATACACAGATGTAATGTCTGATTTATATTTAATAAGTAATTTTACCATTTCTATATTATGCATTTTTTTTTCAAATTCATACAATGTGTAAAAATTATATCCTTAATAGTTTGTTTAGGGGAACAAAAGTTTTTAGTTCATGACACTAAAAAGAGTAAAAATAAAATCAGGAAGAAAAATTAGCAATGAGAGACAAAATGGGGAAAAAGTACATTTGTTTTTTCTTTTTGTTCTTGACAGCAGCGCTGTTTGAGGCACCAGTTAGTGAAATGCAACTATCTTTGCAAACACAAATTGAAACTGTAGACTGATGTTGACCAAAAATAAGTCAAAATGATATTAAATATTACCACGGTAGAAAACAATTGCAGGTAATATTGAAACAATGGTGTTCTTATTTATTTATTTATTTATTTGTTTGGGTGAGTAATGTTACAAAACACTAGCAAAAGTTATATAATAAACACTGCAAGTGCAAAGTGTAGTAATCCATAGCAGGCAATAAGAATTCATTTTATGGAAGTCATAGCAGTACAAGATGGTCTTTACATGGCTTTTATGAGTACTGCGCTTTACTCCTGTTTGTTCTTACTGGTGCTTTGCTGCATATTATTATTGATATTATTATTATTATTACTATGTTATTAAACAAAGTCCTCTTTTCGGCTTTTTAAAGGCTTAAGCATCTTTTGTTTAAGCTAATGAAAAGCTAGCTACGATGAGGTGGAAATGGGTGTTAGGTGCAAAATCATTCGAAAAACGTGTGTTACGTTGAAGTGTACACTCACATTGAAGTGTATAGGGGAAAAAAAAATCTCATGTAATTTTTTGAGCAACAGGCATCAAGCTACAAATGACAGAACACTAAGAAAACACTAAGGTACATTGAAAACAATTTGATACTTCTTGAGTGTTGTCGTCTAAAGGGAAACATGCAACAGAATACTTAGGTGTGAATGGGGGCAAGTTTGCACACTGACTTGTTCAGCTATTGTGGTTGTCGCCTATTAGGACTTGCTTGCGGTTTCTTAACATAAGGGCTTGCGGTTTCCTAACGAAAGATAATCTTTTACAATTATTATTATTATTCGCATTCATATTTAATAGTTATTATATAATTAGAACATGTTACAATTATGATGATGATAATAATAATAATAATAATAATATCATCATAATTGTAACATGTTATAATTATATAATAACTATTATGGTGATATTATTATTATTATTATTACTATGTTTTTGTATTTTTATTTTTTTGTTAGTAAGCATATGCAAAGTGCAGTAACACATAGCAATCAGTCATGAAAAAAATCAAAGTGTGTGTGTGTGTATATATATATATAACAATCTCTGTCAGTCTATCGATCTCATATTAGTGATGTCAGACTCCCAAAAGCCAGCTTCTGATTGGTGGCTCATATTTGTTCTTTAAACTGTATTATTGCACAAAACCCTACATGACTCAGCCATATCAAATGAGAATATACTAACTAAATACCAACACACATGATAGAGATAGTGTTAAGCGCCCTGACCTGACTGGTGTGATTTCATGTGAAATGGATGTAGTATGAATTTGTCCCAGCAGTATCTAGTCATGTCTTATAATGAGAGACAAGATGATAGTAAAAGGAGGCAAACAGCTCGCCAGTGACAGATCCAGCTGACAAGAAGACACATGTAATTCAATGTCAGTTTTGTGCTGGGATAGGGAATGACATGGATTCATCCAATGACAAATATGGAAAATTCACATCAAACACATTCAGGGTTATCCATTAAGGCAGACCAAGGAGCAAAAATCCAATGCAGCCAGCAACCCATAGCAAGCAATTAGAAATCATCTCATAAGTGGTCTAGCTGCTGTAAAAATAAAAAAAAATCTTATTGGTTGCTATGTCCTTGCTTATCACCACTATACTTTGGGGCTGAGTTATAAATCTTTCACCCAGCGTGTAGCTGGGTGAATGCCGTTTGCATGATTACTGCCAGTAGATGGTACCAAGGAACATAGGACATTTTTATAACTCAGAAAATCAGATTTATTACTTAGAAGACTCACAGGTACCAGAATAAACGAACCATCAATAAATATGATGTCGTTTTTCTGCCTTATTTCACAGTGGTAGGCGAGATCTGCACTATAGCTGTTGTGGAACTACAAGTTGCATCATGCACTGCAATACTCTAACTGTCACAGGCATGGCTTCCGGTGGCAGAGGCAGAAGGGTATTTGTAGTTTCGCCACAGCTGGAGTGCTGAGGTAGGGAATGAAACATGACTATTCATATATGCTGGGTAGCATTGACCATTCACTGATGTGCATTCTAGATTTAATTTACTGAAGTCCGGTAAGTGAAAAGAATCTTTGATTATTGCTCTCTGCCTTACTTAATAAACCTGTCTGTGTGCCCTACATTACATTAGGGTAGAATACTACATATAGGACTTGAGATACTTAAGAGATTTTCTCCAATAGTAGTTTTTTGTCATTAGACGTCTTCAGTCACCCCACTTCCTCCTAACCCAGTCTGTCCTGGACCCACCCCAGCCTGTGACTGGGCAGTGAAAGGACAAGCAGCAAAGTGATGAGCTCATCTCTCATCAGCATGCTTCTTGCAAACCCATGAACTGATTGGTTCCTTGTATAGCTTCTTCTTCTCCCCACTTTTCAGGGACTGCAAGAGTAGACTAATGCCTGGCCAAATTCTGGTACATAGCTTGCATTTAAAAAATCCATTTAATTATGTATTAATTTGTGTCTTTTACATCTGCATATAGTTCAGATTTAGGGTAGGTTAAAGCAGACCTATAACTAAACCAATATATCAAAATTATAATAACAGTTTTGAAGACATACATAGCCAGAGTATGTGGACACCCCTCCAAAATTTTAAGTTCATGCTTTTCCAGTGAAGGGTAAGGACATTGAAAGCACATCATTGTCTACAACCTTAGGGTAACAGTTCCTTTTCTGTACCAGCATGACTGTGCCCCTGTGCACAAAGCCAGCTCCACAAACACATGGTTTAGCCAATTTGTTGTGGAGGAACTTGAGTGGCCTGCACAGAGCCCTGACCTCAAGCCTACTGAATTAGAATATGAATTGTGAACCAGAAAGCCTTCCCAGAAGAGAGGAGGCAATTACAGCCATAATGGGGGGTAGGAGGGAGGCACTTCTATATAGATGCCCATGGTTTTGAAATGGGATGTCCAACAAGCTTACATTAGGTGTGATGGTCAGGTGTCCACAAACTTCAGTCTGCTTTCAGGTTTTTGAAGTGATCACAGGTTTTCAGGATGTGCATATATTGGGGATTTTTGTCACAATCCAGCTAATGATCCCTTTCTTCATCAGGATCAGTGGATTCCTACTGCTTCTACTGCAGTGTTTTTCTCAACCTTTTTTCAGTAGCGGCACTCCTTAAAAGTATGCAAAATCTTGAAGCACCCCAGTCTAAAATGTAAAAAATGTGCCTCCTCCCAAAAATCCATAACAGACCCTTATCCAGGACAGGGAAACTAGTATGGATTTTAAGGGGGACCCCATGCAAAAGCACAACAAAAGTGGGGTTCCCTCCAAATCCTAAGCCCCCCTTCACATCAGAGTTTCATTGCTTCAAATCCAAAGCCCATCTTCACATCAGAGCCCCCTCTTTTCACATCATAAGACCACCTTTTTACATCAGGAGCCCCCTTTTCATTGTAGGCCCTCTTCACATCGGAGTCCTCAGTCCCCTTTCATATCAGAGCTTTACCATCATATCAGGAGCCACAGCAGAGGCAAGATGGCAGAGGGCGGGAGAAAGAGGCAAATGTCTGTCCTTTTTGAATTGATCCCACCCTCCTGCTGGTTGGCTCGTCTGCACCATGGAAAGCTTGATGCTATATAAAAATTCTGAGGCACCCCTGAGGAAGCCAGAAGGCACCTTGGTTGAGAAAGCCTGGTCTACTGTACTCATAGTACAGTATAGCTAAGAAAACAATGTGTTGTGGAGCAAGCTATAGCAATCATTTAGAATTATTTCAGCTCAGATTATGCTTTCTAATGAAAGTTGATATCTAAGTGGTTGCTCTAGTTTGCTACATGTTGGTGACATTGTTATGTAATTATATTTACTATTTTTATCCTGCTTTCATGTTTTTATGGTTGTATATAGTTCCACCTGACATTCTGTATTATACCATATTGTTTTTTTGTGTATTGCTTTATGTCATTTTTGTTATCTTCTATTATGTTCTATTTGAAGATATCTAAATTGTATCTAAACCCAAAAACAAAAATGTAATATATTGCAGCTTACCTGTCCTTATATTTGATGGCTGTATTAGTTTTCTATTCCAGGCTTCCCCCCTTCATTTTCAACTGGTGATCCTGCCAGTAACACATTCCCTGTACTCCAAGGACAGGAAATGTATTAGGACTACAGAACACCCCCCCGCTGCTAATGTAAGTAGGGTGGGGTGTGTTCTGTATTTCACAGCGGTAATCTGGACAGGAACATAAGATTACTTATGTAATAGTGTTAAAGTATGCACATGACAAAGAAAATCGCCGGATTTCTGGCAGGATCATCAGGTATTTTTAGCATTTCTTAAATGGATAGGATAAAGGCATTTAATTGTATATTTAACAGACCAAATGGGAGCAAATAAGAGAAGTTCTTTGTTTGCATTTAAATACACATCTGTTAGTGAGTAAATAAATGCTACATGTAACATAAAATTACTTCTTGTGCAGCCAATATTGGGCCCTATCAGGGCCCTGTCACACCATCAGGAGTGTGTTCCAGTGCGTTGAACTTATAACCTCACATTTGCACAATTGATACAGTTTCCCACTAAGCCACAGCCATAACTACTTTTGACACGGGCTACAAAGAAAGGCTTTATTAGACATAGAAACCAGGCAACCTATAGCTTCAAAACCTACACCACAATACATGCATTTACTACAATTACTTTTTTTGCATCAAAATGTTAAAGTAATGGACATGCTGGAGTGGGAAGTAAAACCTTAATAGGTTTCTGGAGTATAAGATCAAATTCACAATCGAAAGAGCATCAATTTGTTCACTGAGCCACAGTCTAAAGTGACTGCAATAGCCTGCAAAATGTATGGCCTTATTAGACCTAGGAACCGGGCACTTAACCTAGAAAAGGTGCGCCTCACAACATTGACTTTTACAATGAAATCTTAGAAAGACCTTCATGTAGCACCCATAACCCCAACCTCCCAAATCATTCACTGAACCCAAAACATGTCAAACCTTGGAGTTGAATGCACTACCTTTTCTTTGTACAACAGTTGCATTAACTCACTGAGCCACAAGCAAGGCTGCACAAGACACTGCCTTTAAAAAGTAGGCCCCTATCAGATATTGAACACTTAACCCACAGCAGGATTAAAACCCACACAGGAGAAAGAAAATACTGACAAGGGAAATAAGGAACACCACTGCTTCCAACAAAACCTACTACAACAAGTTCAAATTAACT
Organism: Nanorana parkeri; assembly: GCF_000935625.1. Lineage (NCBI taxonomy): Eukaryota > Metazoa > Chordata > Amphibia > Anura > Dicroglossidae > Nanorana > Nanorana parkeri. The sequence continues at coordinate 381,485 of NW_017307238.1, read as the reverse complement.
AACATAACCTCATACATGCACAACTGGCCGTTTTATCTTCTGTGCCACATCCACATGTGCATTTGACAATGTTCCAAAATTGATGCCTTATTAGAGGTAGAAAGCCATGCTGTGAGTATATATCTCTGGCAGTTTTAGACCAGCTATAGGTATTGTGTCTGGTTTCTATGTCTCATACAACCCTAGTTTTCAGGAGCCATCAGAAGCCATCAGAAGCAGTTCTGGCTGCGGCTCAGTGGGTAAAACTCTAGTTGCTCAAACCTGAATTTGTAAGTTTGAATCCCAGGTTTGACATGCTTACCTTGCAGAAACAGCTCTTTGGAATTGAGCAGCGTGACACAGCAGATGTCCGTTGAGGGGAGTCAAAAGGTGGGGTACTGGCAGTTGGAGAGCTTAATGGCAAAGGATGCTGGGGCTTGTGGGATGGCTGGTAGGGGAATCAGTAAGGGGGCAACACAATCTGGAGGGTGTTAAGCAAGGGGAGCTGGATGACTGCTGTGAACATTGGAAGGGGGTAATGACTAAGAGGGTGTTGAAGAGACCTGTAGAAGAAGTGAGGCTTGCAGTATCAGATGCCAGTAGAGAGAGGTAAAGCTGCTGTCTGAGAGGAGATGATTGGGGTGAGGGGAAACAAAAATTTGCTGGGAAGCCTTGGGCGTGTTGGGGGAACCGTGTAGAAAGAGTGCATTATCAAGAGGGAAAGGGTTCTAAGAGTCAGGGGGAACTGGTAGGTGGCCAAAATATGTCATCAATGCCCTCGAGCTCTGGTACTTTTTTGAGAATAATGTGAAGGGGCACATTAGAATAACACAGAAATCTGGGTGTCATGTGTTAAAGTCCTTCTGGAAATGTATTTCAAATCACTCAGGTGTGAATGAGGGCTCAACATGTATGAAGCATCAACTGATGTTTTATACAAGGTTGCATATTTGAGCAAGTATTCTTGCCAACTGACCCTTGCATCATAGACTCACCCCCTCCTGTAGTTTTCTGCAGGCAGTCTTTAGTGGGAGGGGCCTGCTGGGTCCCTCCCACAGCTCTGCTCTCTGCACAGGCTATGTACAACACCGTGATGTCACTGCTACTGTTAGAAGGTCATCTGGGAGATCTGGGTTTGCAAAGGGATTTGGTGCCCGCAAAGTGGAATTACATTCTCTGTGACTATTGAGGAATATTTTCAAATGAAAGCTTTTTCTGACTGGTATTCAGCTTTAAAGTCTGATCACAGCTCAGCCTGATCACAGGCTAACTTCAAGCTAATCTGAAATGCTAGTGTATATTGAGCAATATGCAATAACAAGAAATCCAAATTAATTTCCCTGCCCAATAAAGTGACTCTAATTGGCTGCTATGGGTTATGATGGTTTGCACATCACCATCTCTTTGCAATGCTTAATTTCATAAAGCTGATTGTGCTTTCCTCGGCTTCTCTGTGATGACACAAAAGCTTTTTAAGGCAAAGCTGATCTGTCATACCGTGCGTGTACCATCTCCCCATTCCACTAATGCAAAGCAGATGCACTGTCACTCCGTGTGGCTTTTACCTTGATTTGGCAGTGACATAGACCATGTATAAGTAATGTCTGAAATAATTTATTACCACTCCCTCTGCTTATTCATATTTATAAGGAGCATTAGCAGCAGCTGACTATTAAGTGACCCTATTCTTTTCTTTATTACAGATCTGTGACAAGCTGTGACATTGAGTCAAACACTGGGCCAGTCCGGCCTTCCTGTCTCCCAACCCTTGTACCAGAGTGAATTTGGGAGCCCTGGTACTGGGGATGGCTGATAGGATGGAATGGAGCATCCTGCCACCACCTATATAACTGAAGCTGATCGTGCATACTTGTATGGTGCTAAGTGGACTTGGCATTGAGAACTATGTCCTGGAAGCAATGAACTCTAAAACTCCCAACTGAAACAATATACGCATGAAGTTTGTATTTTTTTCCCTTGTCTGTGTGACTTTCCTCCCACAGTTCAAACCTTTCCTGGTATAATAACTTGCTATCAACTAAACTTGTCAGAGTCTGGGTGACTGTGGTAGGGACATTAGAGTGTAAGCTCCTTGGAGGGGGCAGGGATTGGTGTAAATAGTTTTGCATGATGTGTAAACTACACAAAATACTTGTACACTATATACAGTACATAAATAAAATAATCAAATCCAACATGTGTAAGAGAGATCTTATATCTAACAAATGAGAAGCATGGGGGATAAAAATGTGACTTCTACATCACACTATGCACTCTCTGTCTGGTCTTTATTGCACAGAGGCAACATTTTACACTGGATTGCTGCAGAGATCTGGAAGAAATACACAAAGCTCACCAAGATTTAAAGAAGAATACACATGGCTCTTGTATTTAGATTAAACTTGCTGTTCCCAGAGTTCAGCATCAGGGCTAGATCACACCAGCCACAGTGCCTTCAGGCCCAATTCTGGCCGAAACGCACTGGATCGCATTGCGGCCGGCTCACTATGTTGTGGGGCGGGAGGGGGCGTGGCGGTGCATTGAAGTGAATGGCACTGCAACCATGCCCTCCGGCCCCAATGCGATTGGCCGCATGGGAACGCATGGCATTATATGCCTGTGTTCCGGTTCGGTCAGAAAAAAATAGTGTTTGCGGCATTGTTTTCTGACCGGACTGGACCGCAGGCACTGATGTGCTAAACGTTCCCGTGCGGCTGATCGCATAGCAGCCCCCTCCTGCCCCAACAGAAAGTGAGCCGGCCGCAATGCGATCCAGTGGGGCCGGAACGCACTGTGGCTGGTGTGAACTAGCCCTAACATTAGCAGTTGAGCAGCTGATTGTACCAGTTACCAGTCTGAGTTTGCAATTGCTATAACAATGTAACAATCATCTCAGCTAAATGAATTGATATAACTGTGAAACAATGTAAGTATTTGCTGAATAAATATTATAAAGTCATTAACTTGTAGGGTGCAATGCTGATTGGTGGAGCAAGGCCGCCACCTGCAGGATAAAGGTGAAAAGGAACAAGGAAAGACCAACTTCTTTCATGTTTACTGTTATTTTAACAATAAAAATAATTACTATAAACAATACAACAATGACTATAAAATAACAACTCTGTAGTTAAAATTAAAGCAGAAAACAGTTTCTTAATCCTTTCAGTGGGGGTACCCCTACACTGCAAGGGTTCTGTGCTCGTTTTTGTCTAGGTTCAAAATTAACAGTTGTATCCCCCGATCCTCGGATGGAAGACGGCTGGCTGTTAGACCGGTTCCTGCAGCATCGCTTCCCCTCTGCTTTGGCGGTCTAAGGTCCTGTAAGTCATCACGTCCAATACACTGTACAGGACTTAAAGACGCCGAAGGACATACCATCGCTGCCGTGGAGGAGGAGACAGGCAGGATGGACCAGTATAACAGCCAGCTGGCTCCAAGGATCGAGTGGATATAACTTTGTTTTTCTCTAGGTGTAAAAATAACACTTAACCCCTGCAGTGCGGGAGTAGCCCTACTGCAAGGGTTTAAGAATTTTTTTCCCTCCAGAGTTCTGCTTCAAGGCTGCAAAACGTATATATGGGGCCACTTACACACTCTTGTTCCACTGCAGAATGATGGGAACCTGAAGCTCACTCAGGGCACGGTTACTTACCTTAAATCTACATAGTTCCCCCTTCATCACATCTGCCAACTTCCTCCTGACACTGTGCCCTTTCATCTACTAATAACCAAAAATTCTCCACCTCCTCTATAATCTTAAAGGAGAACTATGAGGTGAGTGATTTTCACTCCCCTCAGAGTTCTAGCCGCCCTGTGACAATGAGACTGTCACAGGTCGGCTCAGTAGATCGGGAAATGAGCGAACACAGAGCGGCGGTCGCTCACTTCTCGATCCTGTCACGGCAGAGAGCTGTGACAGGGGAGGGACTGGATTCCCCCTTCCCCGCTCCAATCCTCCAGCGCTGACTGGCGGAACGGACGGGGGAGGGGGCAGGTACAGCTGGCTCTGCCTCTAGATAGGCAGAGCCAGCTGTCACTCACGCAGCTGGGCGGATCCAGACCTAATTGTCGGGATCCATTTCAGCTGCGGCGTCTCAGTATACTGAGCTTAGGGTGACGGGGGGATGCTAGTTTGTGTCCTCCCATTACCCTTAGGAGAACTATGGGGAAAAGCCCTAACCCCATAGTTCTCCTTTAAGCTGGCCATACAATTATAGATTATCTGCAGACTTTCTTTGGTCAGATGGGAAAAGGGCAACAGATTCCTCCATCTACACTAAACTGTGTGCATGGAGAAATCTCCCACTGGTACAAGTTTCAATATCTTGCTAGTCGGCCCCGCTGGCTCTCAAAATACCTGAACAATCTGATTGGATGCAGACATTGTTTAGGTATTTTGACAGCCAACGGGACCGACTAGCAAGATACTTAAACTTGTACCAGTGGGAGATTTCTCCATGCACACAGTTTAGCGTAGATGGAGGAATGTGTTGCACTTTTTCCATCTGACCATAGAAAATCAGCAAGGTGCCCCTTGTCCCATACATAGGTGGTCAACGAGGTGCCCATAACCTATTACATAGGATGGTTAGCACCATTTTCCCATGTTAATTGCATCAGTGGTCAGCCAAGGTGTGCCTACCCCCTATCTCTTAAACATAATATGCCCCTGAAATCATCAGTCAGTAAGGCACCTCCACCCTCAACATTGGTGGCCAGCAAGGTGTTCCCACCCCTGACATTAATGGTTAGTGAAGCGCCCCTCAACCATTTCATAGGTGGACAGCAGATCAAGTAAAGGCAATGGTCTTACAGCTTCTCGCTTATTGTGGAGATGGGATTGACTTTGGAGAGGGGAAAGTCTTTGAACAGCGTTAGAGAGCAAATATTCAGGAGATTTTGGTGCAACATTAGGGACGGGATATTGGAGCGGCTATGGGCTGCCGCTCACATTGTTACTTTCTACAAAATTCCAATGATGAAATCTGGTCGCTGGAGGAAAGGTGACTGCAGAAATATTTCTTCCTGCCTGCAACAGACTGATGGCATCATTCTTCCGCACTTCACCCCTCACCCTTAGCATAGTCACTTGCCTGGAGCTCGAAGGCTATTACTAATGATAAAAGGTACAATGTTTTTGGAAATTGTTACTGTTGTTGGATATTGGCATATGGTAGGAATTTGTTCACAACAAGAAATTATCCTTTTATTTTTGTTATATGCGATGGAGTGAGACACAATAACAATAATATAAAATAGCAAGAAGCTTAAAAATTTAATAGTCACATCAAAAATGACTTCTAGTTCGCAGACCACACTCTAAAGGTGACCATACACTTTACAACCATCGCAAGACTAAGGTTGTAAAGTAATTTAAAAAACGTACGATCTGCCCATCTTGGACAGGCAGATCGTACTTGCGATCATCGCTTCCGATGACCGCAATGCTGAACGGGCAGTGTACGCGTGCGCACACCGGCCCGTTCGGCATTTGTCTCCCGAGCATGCCACAAACCAGCCGAAAATCGTAAGATTTTCGGCTGGTTTTCGAACATGCTCCTAAAGGTGCCCATACACTGTGCGATTATCGCACGATAATCGCTGGAAATCCGTATGGAAGGCGTGCGACCATTTTTACTGTACGGTCGCACGTCTTTTGTCTAAGGAGCATGTTCGAAAACCAGCCGAAAATCTTACTATTTTCGGCTGGTTTGTGGCAAGCTCGGGGGACAAATGCCTGTTCAGCATCGCGGTCATTGGAAGCCCGCCCCGATGATCGCAAATGGTCCTGTGGACCGACTTGCCTGTATACCTGTATGTACCCTGAAAATATGCTATGTATGTTATATGTTTTTACCCTGTTTAATACGAATAAAACTTTATTTGACTAAAACCATCTTTCATGCCAAATGATAGTCGAGTTACTACACTGATTATATGCAAGAGATTTTTTATTGTGCCATTCGGTGCGCGACCTCATTGATCCATGAAAGGAAATGACAAGGTAAAGAGGATCACTGCTACCCCAATAGTGACAGACAGACGATGAGGGGTACAATGATCAAAACAGGAGCAGACAGAATCTGGAGCAGCTGTGGTTGCCATGGATTACTACTGCAGACGCTGCCAGCTCCAGTTTTGATAAATTCCTCCCAGTGTTTTCCAGTTTAGGAGCTCCATTGAGAAACTGATGGCATAGCAAGTGAGGTGACCAATGTCACTGTAGGCAAGCAGCAGAAACAGATAGAAGACCTTGCAAGCAGCAGGGAGGAGATGATTTCTCGACGCTGTATGGCAGAAAGAGAGCACAGAGCCCGGGTGACATCAGCAACCAGTACCACAGTGTTAACCCCTTCCATGGCTCTGGACCTGGAAAGCTGTCCACAGCTACTTTTGGAAAGGGCCCCACGTAGAACCCAGTGCCTGAAGGTCACTCCCAGGCTATCCCCACAGTCCAGTCCAGCGTGGTCCAGGCGCAGTACTACGTCAGCAATGTAGAGAAGAGTCTTAAATGTTAAAAAAAAAAGTTCTATGAAATATAGATACGTTTTCAGCAGAGCAGAGCTATAGAAGACATGTCTGATCCTCCTAGGAGACTGGCAGAAAAAAACTGAGCCATGCTAGTAAAGAAGGGGCTGGCCTACAGTTCTCTAGTCTGCCTGAGGATTAGAGAGTAAGTTCACTTTCCCAAGTCATTTGGGAAGCTTGAATTACCCGGCTCAGATCCAGACCCCAGAGAAGCCCGGGAGGGAGGACATCCTCCGGCTCTCTGCTGCTCTCTATCTGAGGTCTGTAAGTGTGACTTCTCTTGAGGCCATTTTTGTGTCCTCAGGTCTGACGAGAGACTGGGTGGGGGACAGGGGGGATTCAGCTGTGGGGGATTCTTATGAGGAGTGCTCTCCTGGAGGGTTGCTGTGTGGGGGGTACTTATGGTTCATGACACTGACAGTGCACCTGGCTCCTACCTATCCACCATTCTTTTGACACTGACAGTGCACCTGGCTCCACCTGCAAGGTGCACTGTCTATAGAATGGTGGATAGGTGGAGCCAGGGGCACTGTCTATAGAATGGTGGATAGGTGGAGCCAGGTGCACTGTCAGTGTCAATAGAATGGTGGATAAGTGGAGCCAAGTGCACTGTCAGCATCAATAGAATGGTGGATAGATGGAGCCAGGTGCACTGTCAGTTTCTATAGAATGGTGGATAGGTGGAGCCAGGTGCACCGTCAGTGCCAATAGAATGGTAGGTAGGTGGAGCCAGGTGCACTGTCAAGATGTGCAGTCTACAGTCCACCTTGCCACCATTCTGGACCTATCATCATTTGAACCCAACTTTTTTTTTTTTTTAAAAGCTGTTTGGACACACCCACCATAGCTCCACCCACACGCTCATTAATGACGCTCTCTGAGAGCTCCCAGGTATGGTAATATCACTGTGCCCTGCAGCAGAGCTGAGGGATCCGGATCCTGCGAGAATGCACTCCCGCTCCTGTGTTTATACGTCACACACCCAATAGGCTCATATATCAATATTCCCCATTGAAAAACTACTGCATTACACCGGCCACCTATAATCTACCATCGACTACTCCTGCCTGAAACTGACGATATCTCTTTAGCAGCTAGCATGTCTGACTTTACATCTCTCTTTTGATTGGTCAGTCGCATAGAGGTCTGACCCGCAAGAGTCTCCATTCATTTATTACGCGAATTACAAGGCAAGGCATATCCCCTTCTGTACTTTAATCCTTAACTTCCACAGTCATTCAAAACGAATTATAAGTCAGCATAGGTGTCAGTTGTAGGAGATGACAGACTGTGACAACGTAACACTAACGAGAAAAGAAAAAGAGTCCCCCCCCCTGTTACTTTGGTACAGTCCAAATGCTGACTGACGCGCATGCGCTGTTTGATTTCCTTCTCGGACTGTCATGGCGGCCAGTACGGTGGGGCGGAGGGGGCATAGTAACATGAATACGCTGTCTTTATCCGGGAAGGAGATGGCCCGGTGGCTAGGTCACGGCGTACTTGTATTCCTCATTCTCTCCTTGTTGCTCCCAGCCGGTGCTCGGGCTAATGTGTGCAGAGTGAAGGTGAGAGGCTAACAATGACTGGCCGGCTGTACAGGAGTATGGGGAATGCTGGTGTTTATTAGTATCCTCCATTGTAGGTCAGGAAGGGTAAGGGCCCCAGAGCTGAGCGTGTATAGATGAAGGGTAAGGGCCCCAGAGCTGAGCGTGTGTAAATGAAGGGTAAGGGCCCCAGAGCTGAGCGTGTGTAAATGAAGGGTAAGGGCCCCAGAGCTGAGCGTGTGTAAATGAAGGGTAAGGGCCCCAGAGCTGAGCGTGTATAGATGAAGGGTAAAGGCCCCAGAGCTGAGCGTGTATAGATGAAGGGTAAGGGCCCCAGAGCTGAGCGTGTGTAAATGAAGGGTAAGGGCCCCAGAGCTGAGCGTGCGTAAATGAAGGGTAAGGGCCCCAGAGCTGAGCGTGCGTAAATGAAGGGTAAGGGCCCCAGAGCTGAGCGTGCGTAGATGAAGGGTAAGGGCCCCAGAGCTGAGCGTGTGTAAATGAAGGGTAAGGGCCCCAGAGCTGAGCGTGTGTAAATGAAGGGTAAGGGCCCCAGAGCTGAGCGTGTGTAAATGAAGGGTAAGGGCCCCAGAGCTGAGCGTGTGTAAATGAAGGGTAAGGGCCCCAGAGCTGAGTGTGTGTAAATGAAGGTTAATAACTATCCTAATAACTGCCATTTAAAACTAAAAGCAGAACTTCAACCAAAAATTAGATGAAGATGGACCTCCCATGATAAACGTTCTGCATTTTTTTTGCCCTTGCATCCATTTTATAGTTGAACTAGGGGTGTGTGTATTCGGACTCATTCACCGGGGTGCAGAGGTCCATACACAGCAAAAAACAGCAGGATCTCCGCACCCAGGGGCCACAGGTATTGTGTACAGCCTGCCGGTACAAATCAATGACAGGCTGCAGCTGTATGTTCATACAGGTTCAAAAGTATACCCCTGGAGGCAGACAGTCTTCATCCACGGGTGTACATCCGGATCTGTGCACAAGTATATGCTCACAGTGTATACCAGTGTACAGCTGCAGCCTTGATTTGTCGCTGTATGCAACACCTGTGGCTCCCAGTATATAGTAGGAAGAATCCGTCCACACTCCTATGCTAATTCAGTTTATTGAAAGTTCGTCAGTGACACAGGTCTGCCCCCTCTGACATTTTTTACCCAATTCTGGGCTTAGTCACATGAATATGGGTGATGCATGTCAGAAGCATGTTAGTCATATGACACAGCCCAGGTATTGGGTGAAACATGTCAGAGGAGGCGGACCTCAGGCAGAACTCTGTGTCACTGACTAACTTTCAATAATCTGATTCAGCGTGGTACAGAGTGCAGCCGGATTCTTCCTTTACTATATACATGTTTGGCTGCAGCGAGGACACACTCCTGTCGGTGAGCACCCAGCTGTCTTTCTCCAGCTAAAGCCGTGGAAGAGCAGTTCTTTATTCCTATACCTCAGGCTCCTGGGCGCAAAGATTTTTAATACGGTGTATGGACTTCTGCACTCATGTAAATAAACCCTTCAATCTTGGTGAGCTTTGTGTATTTCTTCTTCCAGATCTGTGCAGTAATCCAGTGTGAAACTTTCCTCTGTGCAGGATCTTCCTGTAATAAAGACCGGTCACTGCTGCTCTCCCCTTGTGCCGGGTGACTGGTCTTGTCTCCGCCCCCCTCTAGTATTGCAATGCGGTGACTGGCACCGACATGAGATGACTTAGAGAATAATGCAGCATGTCTGCATTTTTGGCAATGCACCACTCGTCTCAAGGCAGCGTTGTGATGTGAATAGGGCAGATAGCAAACAATAAATATGTGCTCTTGCAGTGGCTGGTGTTGATCAGGTGCTGAAAAACACCAGTAACCACACATGATGCGAACGGGCCTTTAAAATAGGAACTAACTCTCAGTGACTTTCAGCTTCAACATGGAGATCAACAAATTAAACATTCCAAAGTAAACTATTTACTAAAATTGTTGCCAAAGCACTTGCGGTTTAGCACTTTCAATGCCCTTGGTTCTCTCAGTGCCATGTCCTGAACTTCTGGTGAGGAAACGCATGTATACTGAAGAGGTAACTGGGGACAATGCAGTCTCAAGCAGCTGTCAGTCTATTAGCTGGGAGTGTCTTGTTATCCTAGGCTAGAAAGCTGTGTAGGGAGACACTTCTCTAATCTCAAGCAGGAGAGTGCATGCAAGGGTGACTCCATAGGACACTGCAAGGGAAAGGAGCCACCCTGAAACAGGAAACATTATGCAGAAATCATGGCACCAACTTAAACTGGAACAAAGGCTACATTAAAAATGTGAAGAAGCTGCATACTAAGTATTTAAATCAGCTGCTGAAAGTGCTTGTAGAATTGAAGGTTTATTTTCACTTATTGCAAATGCATCTACAGGTTTCTCTTAGTCCCCCTGCAAAGTCTTGCCAGTAAAGTCCACCTAATGCAGCTTCCTGTGATAGTGTGGCAACAATGCTGCACTGTTCCTGGACTCAAAGCGTTGTTGCCTCTCTCATGTAGAATGCGCCTACTTGCACTACAGTGGGATGAACAAAAATGCAGAGGGCTTGGCTTTCAGCAATGTCACTGCTATTCACAGGCCTGTAGCTTGTCAATCAGCACCTGGCCACACCTAGTCCTGCCCACTGCTTTCTGTATTGACAGATCTGCCTCTGTTGCTGAACCTTCCCCCCCTGTGAGCTGCAGTGTCTGGGAGGGAGAGCACATGAGACCAATGAAGGAGGATTTGGCTCAGTCAGGGAAGGAAAAAAAAAATGAGGCTTGTGCATCACACAGTAACTGGATTTAGGGCTTGGTTACAGTAGACAGTCACACGGGAGCCTTTAGTTTTACTTTATTACGGTAAGTGTTTGTAATGTGCTAATCAAAAAATACGTTGTGGTGATGGTGGAAGTAGCAAAAACGGAATCAAACTTTCTTAAAAACCTATTTTGACATTGACTGTTATTGGAACCCAAAGGACAAATATTAAAAACCTTGACTTATCCTTCAGAATCGGGGACAGACAAAAGCTGTGTTGGGACTGATATCCAGTTTCATTCTTTCCAGGTTGGAGAAGGAAGAGAATCTGAAAACTGTGGAACAAATATCGATTTGGAGCATTCGTTTGAACTTGGTAAGTTGGTGATGAGGCTGTTTCTGGAATGCTCTCCCTGTTACTGTTTTACATTGTACTGATTCCCCTAGATCAGGGCTGGGCATATTGCTGGAGCCAAGCTGTCAGGGCTGTGTTGCTGCTGATGGATAACATGGAGAACTATGGGGTTAGGGCTTTTCCCCATAGTTCTCCGAAGGGTAACGGGAGGACACAAACTAGCGTTCTCCCGTCACCCTAAGCTCAGTATACCGCGAGCTGGAGCTCGTGGTATACTGAGACGCCGCAGCTGAAGTGGATCCCGAAAATTATGTCTGGATCCGCCCAGCTGTGTGAGTGACAGCTGGCTCTGCCTATGTAGAGGCAGAGCCAGCTGTACCCGGCCCCTCCCCCATCCGTTCCACCAGTCAGCGCTGGAGGATCGGGGAGGGGAGAACCCAGTCACTCCCCTGTCACGGCTCTCTACAGTGACGGGATCGAGAAGTGAGCGAGCGCCGGTATGTGTTCGCTCACTTCCCGATCTACTGAGCCGACCTGTGACAGTTTCATTGTCACAAGTCGGCTCAGATTATGAGGCTGAGGGAAAAGCACTCGCCTCATATTTCTCCTTTAAAGGAGAACTATTGGGTAAGTGTTTTTCCCCATAGTTCTCCTAAGGGTAACGAGAGGACACAAACTAGCGTCCTCCCGTCACCCAAAGCTCAGTAACTCGCGGTATACTGAGACGCCACAGCCGAGACGGATCCCAACATCACTGTCGAGATCCACCCAGCTGCGTAATTGACAGCTGGCTCTCCCCCGTCCGTTCCGCCAGTCAGCGCTGCAGGATCGGACAGGGGGGGCGGGGGATTCCCTGCAGGGAGCTGTGATTGACGGTCACGGCTCTCTGCAGGAATAGATCGAGAATTGAGCGAGCGACGTTATGTGTTTGCTGACTTCCCGATCTATTGAGCCGACATGTGACAGTTTAATTGTCACAGGTCGGCTAGAACTATGAGGCTGAGTGATTTTCACTCACCTCATAGTTCTCCTTTAAAGAAGACCTCTGCTAAACACTGACTGCGTCCACACTGAAGCAAAACATCACTGCTATAAGCAATATAGTAACCTTTCTATGTTGATACACTTGGGTGGTGGGGGGGGGGGGTTTGAGGGCGCAGGATTGCAGGAGCAGGGGTCACAAAACAGAGGCTGTGTTATATACTTTACTAAATGTTAGACAGCCTGAAGTTTGTCTAAATATTTAGCAAATTGTTATGTGTGTTTTATAAATGTTTTCACACAGATTTCACCAAGTTTTACACATGAAAGTGGTGTGATACTCAGGTGGTATAAATCGATCCCTCACTGTTTATGTGGTTGCCATGGTACTAGCAGTTCTGTATTTCAGGAAGAACACGCCGTGTATGCTCTGGAATAATAGTTATTTTATATTAATATATTTAAAACCAGCAGTTGTAAGTCTTGCTGGGATGTATAAAGAGCAGAACAGTTGAAATACTTCAATGCTCCAGGCTTTCTTCGACTCTCCTACCATAACCAAAAACCTGGCATTTGGCCATGTAATCTTTACAGGAGGGGGGAAGTGGAGTTTAGATCGATTGATTGTTTTCTTTAGTAAAGAGAACATGTTTTCTTTAGTAAAGAGAACATAACTTAAACAGCTCTGGAGGCAAGTAAAGCAACTTTATATCCAGGATAAGTAAGTATCTCGTCCTTTTTCACACTTAGCAGCAAATTTGTTGATGTAATCTTATGTTAACGTTTTGGTATAGGTTGACTTTAAAAGAGAATTATAGGGAGAGTGAAATGCACTCTTCCCCATAATTAGAGCCAACATGTGACGCTGAAGCTGGCACATGTCGGCTCTATTGATCGGGAACTGAATGATCACATACCGATGATCGCTGAGTTCCCGTTCTTCTCTCTGCAGAGAGTGGTGACTGTCAGTCCCGGCTCCCCGCAGGGATTCCCCCCCTCCCCTCTCTGTTCCTCCAGCACTGACTGGAGGGACGGATGGGGGAGCAGGCGGGCACAGCTAGCTCTGCCTCTACCTGTCAATCAGGTGGTAGGGTACAATATTGTCGGGATCCGTCCCAGCTGCAGCACGGCTCTGTTTTGGGTCACAGGAGGACATTAGTTTATGTCCTCCTGTGACCCTAATGAGAACTACAGCCAAAAAAGGTTATGCCATAGTTCTCTTTTAAAGAAGCTGCTGCTTTAGGACTACTGAAAGCCACTGGCAGGTATGAATTGCAAGCACCAGAAGTGTCTTCAGCAACTTTCAGTACCCTGTGCTTGGCTCATATGCTTGGTCATTCTGATTGGACACTTTCTTATAGTGCTGAAACGTTTCTGCACCATCTCACCTCTAAATCAATCTTGCTGGGCTGTGAGGCACCCATCATAGTGCTGGGTCAATAGGAAATGTGAAGGGACATGGCATAATGGCAAGCTCTAAATCAAAAATGTCAGAGCTTTGTCTGATCAGAACAACCTGCCATTTGGACCAAATGGGGGAACTTAATATATTTGTGCAGTGACCCTTCGGCGCCTGCATTTGTCACTTCAAGAATACTGAATAATACTAACGGGTATGGAGTCTCACTAAAGCATTTTCAGCTTTGATATTGATGTTTTTTATATTTACAGTTCTTGCTTTTTTGCCTTTCAGTGACTTTAAATATGTGTGACAGGTCTGGAGTATAAAATATGTAACTGGGGTCTTTTTGTTTTGGCATAGATGACAGTATCCACTTCAAAAAGAGAGGGTCGCTGATCCTGAACCCTTCCCCAGACCAGAGTGTTTCTATTTTACAGAAGCAGCTGACGGAGGATGAGAGGAACAGATTAAGGGTACGTGCTTTATGTTTGAAAGTTCCTTCAAAACCAGTTTCATTCGATAAAGTACACGCTCTGCAAGAATTATAAGAGGACCTGTACTGTGGAGGCAGTGCCCAAAAAGGGCAAGTGGCAGGACAAGTCACAATATTGCCTGTATGCTCCCTGTAGCTGTCTTTTTTTTTTCCCCCCATTGCTGACTCATCATGCCATGTTTCATACTATGTTTCTGTATGGAGGAGACCATTCTTGCTCATGTCAGAGCTGTCCTCATGATGACTACTGGGGGACATGTTTAAAAAACAGCAGGACAGATGTAGAAAGCAAAGATCCACAAAATGAATAAGGCAGAAACAGACAAATCTGCATTGCAGGACCTCAGGAACAGCGTCCCCTCTAGAAAGGAGAGCCGTGATCAGCACAGTAATGACCTCACCAAATCTCACTCCAAATCTGAGACTAGCAGTCAGGCACAGTGCCTGAGATCCTACACTGCAGAGTTAAAGCAATCAGGCTACAGACAGCAGTCTCTAGACACAGTCACATGTCAGGAAGTGAATTATCATTTTTTAGTATCAAGGTAAAAGGTTTTAGGGGTTACTACTTAGGCAAAGTTAAAAGAGAACTATAGAGTAAGTGTTTTTCCTCCTAGTTCTCTTTAGGGTCCAGGGAGGACATATAGTAACCTCCTCCCATGACCAAAGCTCAGTATATCGTGGGCTATTGCCTGCGACATACTGAGAGTGCCACAGCCAGGACAGATCCTGACAATACTGTTGAGATCCACCCAGCTGCTTGAGTGACAGCTGGCGCTGCCTATCCAGAGGCAGAGCCAGCTGTGCCCGCCCCCTCCCCTATCCGTTCCTCCACTCAGCGCTGGAGAATCGGGGAGGGGGGGGGGGATCCCTGCGGTGAGCGGTGACTGTCAGGGAGACTATCGGGAAGAGAGCGGATCGGCTGGATGTTTCTGCTCACTTCCCGATCGATGGAGCCGGACCTGTGACAGCTTCTTTGTCCCAGGTCGGCTCTAACTATGAGGATGAGTGGAAATCACTTACCTCATAGTTCCCCTTTAACAGTTCACTAAATTCCCAATAAGATAATAAAACTTTTTTTCTTTTACATATAGGTACACTTTAAAGTATCTGCTTTTCAGACACAACCATCTTATACCATCTCCTTTTCTTCATCTCTTCATAGTAGTGGTAATGCATGTTGAGTCCAGCATGACACAATTAGGGCGGTTCAGAGGTTTGCTAGTTTCTGCTTTGATAATATGTACAGAAGAGTACATTTTAGAATATTTTGTGCTGCTTGGTAGAGAGTTTCTGCTAACCCGATTCAATCCGATCATGTCCAGGCTAGCCTGGGTTCCTGGTGTGTGAATCATCTTACATCTCTTTGTAACTTAATTTAAAAATTATATATATATATTACATTGTTTGCTCTGATATGTTGAAAGCATGATATAAGATTTGTAAAGTTATTCCTTCTTTAATTTTGAATTATCAGACCCATTCAAGTCAATGTTATAGTGAGTATTTATTTTTTCAGGATATCGCAAACCTGAATGGACTTTATAGAGTACGGATCCCTCATAAGCTAGGACTATCTGAAGAATCTAGTCATTATGTTACATCATTTGTCCGGGCGGTAAGTTCATGTTTTTTTTTCTTTTTTTTCTTCTGTGTAGGATTTCAAAGAAGTCTGTACTAAGGGAATAGGGATGCTGTTGTTAATGGCGCTTCCTTTTGATATTGCTAGTGGCCTGGCTTTTACCCTAATCCGCTGGTTTCAGTCGTATGAGGCATTAATGTGAAATAACTATGCAGATTCGGGGTTCTAACTTTCCTCTGCATGCTTTTTCCATGTATGTGACTTGAATAGTATTGATGCCAGAAACAACTAAGCAAAAACTATTCTCAGAAGATCACTAATAGCAGCCACTGTCTTAGTTTTCCTTAGAAGGACAACTAAATCTTTGGTATAGTTGACCTTTAATTAATCCCCTCACCTCCCTACAATCCACTTGGTCATTGCATGGCACAGGCTTTCCAGAAAAATCACCTGTGCCAGGTTGTTTTCTTAGTTCGATTGAGTTCTGCAGACCCATTCATTATTATGAGCATCTGTGCATGAAATGATTGGGGAAAGAAGAGGACCCAATGTGGACATTTGCTGTGCAGGGCTGCACAGTAACTATCACTGGTATTGGAACAACGGTAAGTAGGGATGCACCGATACTAGTATCAGTGCCGAGTATTTGGGCGAGTACTCGTACTTGCCCAAATGCTCCGATGCCTAGCCTGATACCCGAGCTTCCGGTATCAGGAAGTGTAATGACTCACTGCCCGGCTTCCTGATTGGCTGGCAAGCCAGCTCCATGCTCCCTCATCATTACACGGCGCCCGGCTTCCTGATTGGCCAGCTTCCAGACCAATCAGGAAACCGGGCAGTGAGTCATTACACACTGCCCGGCTTCCTGATTGGCCAGAAAGCTGGCTCCATACTTTCTCGTCATCTAGTGACGAAAAGCATGGAGATGGTTTCCCGGCTAATCAGAAAGCCAGGTGGCTGGTCATTACACGTCGCCTGGCTTCCTTAATGGTACTTCCGGTATTCGGTATCGGTGAGTACCGAAATAAAATATTCGTACTCGATACCAGAAAAACGGTATTGGTGCATCCTGAACAGTAAGTATTTGACCAGGTGGCTTGCACTTAGGTGGGGAGAATTAATTAAAACAACTGTTTTAAAGGTACCATAAGACCCGTTAAAGTGGACCTATCACTAAATTTTACAACACACACTTTGTTTTCTGAATGGTTCTCTTTAAGCATACCGACATAAAGAAATCAAATACAGTTTTAAGCCCCCAAGATTCATACTTCATGGTTTTATTTTTTTATTTTTGTCTGATCATGTGAATTTTACACTTTTAAGTGAACATGTAGTTTGGCCCTGCTTGGCAAAACAACATTTGCATTTTAATGCCCGCCCCTGCAACAGCTTAAACTCACTTTGTTCCAGTTTCATGCTGGTAGCAATTAAAATACCCAATACATTTGTGTATAAGAGGGCATGTGACACTCGCACTTCCTCCCAATTGGCCACTCAAATTCTGTTACATGGGGATAAAGACAACCCTGTGTAAGCTCCATCGGAATGAACTTGGAGCTTACAAAGGACTCCCTACTCTTTGCACCCCACAGAGTGGTTCGGCAGTGAAGGGAAGACAAGTACAAAGCATGGGAAGGTGAACCACAAGTTCATGTTAACATTCTATGTCATGGTGATATTTTCATTGCAGTGCTCCATGGTCGAATCTCACCTCTCAGATCAACTCACTGTTCACACGGACATTTCTGGGAATATTGTCGGTATTTCCATAGTCACCCTGCCAGGGTCCTGCAATGGTGTAGAGGTGGAGGATGTGGATCTAGAGCAGTTCAATACCACTGTCTATATTCAGCAGCCTATTCCTGCAGCAGTGTGAGTTCCTATCTCAAACTGTTGTGTGTTTTGTTTTCTGTCATTTTATTTGTTCTATCAGATAGCCAGCATTTTATTTCTTTCCAGACCTGAAACTGCAGCTTTCATAGAGCGCTTGGAGATGGAACAAGCCCACAAAGCAAAAAATCCACAAGAACAGAAATCCTTTTTTGCTAAATATGTAAGTGTTCGAGCCTACAAAAAATGACTTAATGTACTAAAAGTAGAGGTTTCCGAATTCATATGGTACTCTTTTTGGCTACAAGGAATCAAAATGTCATTTGGACACCTTGCACATTGCTCTTTGCCTCAATACATAAGCTTGTTTGACTAGTCTGCATTTGATTACATGGGAAAGCACGTGAGGGCTCACATAAATTATGTATTGTCCACGCTGCATAGGGTAACCAAATGATGTTCTAACTCTTGATCCCCCAGCGTGCCTTACAAAAAAAAAAAACTGCAAGAAACGGATTATTAATTCATTAGTTGCATATAATGGGGGATTACTGTTAGTCATTTTCTCTGCAAAGAAATGTATAAAAACTGTGGGAATGAAAAGGGGAGGTGTTGTCCTGGGCTGCCAATTGAAGGCTCGACAAGTAAAAATCACTGAGCTGGTATTTTTACCAGTAAACTTTGCAGTTACGCTAAGGCCTGAAAAATCACACAGGTAACTTCACGTCATATGACATAATAATTGTTTGGTTTCATATATTTGCACATTTATGCCTTTCATGCACTTAATATGGAGGTTAGCACCTATTTCACTATAGTGATTTAATTCATTTATCCACTTTGCTTCTACACACTTATATCTAGTCATCCCTTTAGTTACTGATTGAACCATTAGCGCTGTATATTCAGTTAAACAATGAGCCTATAGTGGCGGTGTTTCAGAATACCTCTTTCTTTACATATAGGGGAGCAGAGTTCCCAGATTTACAAACAAAAGGTAGAGAGACTGGAGCATTACAGCAGTGCCTGTATGTAAAACCAAAGTACTGAGCAAGTAGGGTGTGCGATTGCTGGGTTCTTTCCTAAAATACCAGTTGCCTGCCTCTTTGGCTTCAACACTTGCAGGGTTTTTCACAAAGGGTGAAGAGTTTGGAGAAGGCAGGAGAAGTAAGCATTCTAGGACAACATGGCTGAACTGAAAAGTGAGCTGAATTGGCGAATTTTTCCAAATCAGTTATGTTGTCCTAGATTGTTCACTTCTCCGGCCTTCTCCAAACTCTTCACCCTTTAGTGAATAGCCCTGTTGGAGTTACTCATTTGGAACATGTTTGAAGATTACAGTGAAGGACCACTGATATGCATACTAGTTCCAAGTCTTTACCACAGAAACCTCTCAAACCATTGGATCAGCAAAACTGTCAGGCAGCCAGCGTTTGTCGGCAAGGTCAGCAGCGGCAGCCTACGTGCTCTTATCAAAACCGGTTTCTGTTACCACTCATTTGTGGCTGGAATATTAAGATACGTTTTCCAACCTACACTAGAAACATTGAAGTTTAGGATCTTTTGGCATTTGTGGATAAAGCAGACCCTCTCCCCTTCCCCAGTTTTTATACATCATTTCCTATGGTTATACAGATATAGGTGGCAGGCTGGTGACAGACCTTGGCATACTGGGGCATTGGGGTAAGGCAGCCTATTGAAATGCACCAGAACATCCAAAATAAGGGACATGCACCATTTTTGGCAGGGCACCACAACACTCGGTAGAGCATTACCACGTGTTGAGGTGCTCTGCAACCTATGTCTTGTTGGAGCTGCATTGGGATGTCATTCAAAATGGATGGCACAGGAACGTGTTGATGCATGTAACATGCATTGCAGTAACGGGAAGCACTTCCCAGTGGAAACGTGTCTATGGCCTCTAGGGTCTGCAGTGTCAGTATGGTGTAACGACGGAGAGTGGTTTAGTCTGTGAAAGTTCTCATTCATCCAGGTCGTGGTATATCTGTAAGGCAGCTGGACTCGCTGTATTTTTCTTGAAGGCGTTAGATGACCAGCGGAACGTCTTCAAGAAAAATACAGCAAGTCCAGTTGCCTTGACTTATTTTTGACAGATATGAAGAGTGGTTTTGTTTCAGCACAAAGCAAAGTATTCCCTGAGCACCTGTATTGTATTGAGACTCTGACACAATACAAATGCCAAAGGCTCTCTCCCTAGGTGCTTTAGTATACAAGACCTATGCATAAGCCTCCTTCACATGTCATGTGTCCAGGGTTATAAGTGACGTCTGTTTTATCTCTCCATCCTCACAGTGGCATATAATTCTAGGAGGGGCAATGTTGCTAATGTTAACCAATTCGGCGAAACTTCCGAGGGAGCCGGCACAACAGGCCTGAGGAACTGAAGTAATTCACTTGTCCTAAACTCTACCCCTTCTCTAATGCTACTCTTTCTACTTGCACTTTATTTTCTCTGAGCTCTGAGACTAAACGAATACAAATTATGAACTAACAGATTTTCAAGGGCAGATATTAAAAAAACAAACTATTGGGCATATGTCTATCTCCTGTCAGCAGGACCAATCGTGTTCTTTCCTCAGTTGTGTGAGGGACCATTTTTTTGCACTTGCTGCACATCACTAGGACAAGGAGGTGGAGTTTTGTAGCATCATGAGTTCAGCACTTCTTCCATTAAATGATATCTTGGCCTTTTAGGCGTGCTTTTAGTTTGACTGCACAAAGACAGCCCAGGTCTGATTTCTGCCTGGACTTTTACCTATGATTGACAAGGCACAGAACACTAAGTAGCCAATCTGTAGTCCTCATTTAATGTTCTAGCTGCTTCAGCATAAGGCAAGGCAAAACTTGCTTTCTAAGGGGAAATGTTGTCGCTGCCTTCTAAGGCCCCGTTCCCACTGCGCGATATGCACATCGCGCGATATCGCGAGATTTGCCGCGCGATATCGCGTTCAAGCTTGCATTGAGCAAGCTTGAATCGCAGCTAAATCCTCTCCAAAAAGGGTCCTGCTGTAGCAACACACGACCCGCGACAGCCGGACCCTTTGCCCCAGTGAAATGCATTGGAGCGCGATATTGCGCGGTAATTTGCCGCGCGATAAGTCGCTCAATGTGAACGGGGATTTAAAGTAAACCAGTAATGGGAAAATATGGAGCCTTCTATTGCTGACCTTCCTGTCTGAAAATGCTGGTTGCTTTGCTGTCATGGTGATCCAATGTTTTTTTATCTTTCTAACTCACTGACCCAGAACTAATGTGCAGATCAGGAGTTTTTATTTTGCTTGCTGCATATTTTTATTGCAGACCAGTAACTCAGAAAGCATTGAGAGCCAGACCGCTAGCAGTTCAGGGGGTCAACCGTGGCAGCGCCCCAATTTCCCTCGCTACAGATTTTCCTTGAAAAAAACCTTTCTGTGCAGTTAGGCTGTTGGTAGCTGTGTATTGTCTGTAGCAATTGTTGACTCAAGTTTGTCATTGGGAGTACACATCCAGATACAGTCAGTGGA